>NW_022990074.1:0-73057 GCF_902827175.1 Gymnodraco acuticeps | reverse complement strand
TATGTAGTGTCTTACTTTAAGAGTCCTCTCCTGCTGATGTTCAGTGTGTATATCAGTATGTAGTGTCTCTACTTTAAAGAGTTCTCTCCTACTGAGTTCAGGTGTATATCAGTATGTAGTGTCTCTACTTTAAAGAGTTCTCTCCTACTGATGTTCAGGTGTATATCAGTATAGTAGTGTCTCTACTTTAAAGAGTCCTCTCCTGCTGATGTTCAGGTGTTTATCAGTATGTAGTGTCTCTACTTTAAGAGTCCTCTCTTGCTGATGTTCAGTTTATGTCAGTATTTAGTGTCTCTACTTTAAAGAGTCCTCTCTTGCTGATGTTCAGGTGTATACAGTATATAGTGTCTCTACTTTAAAGAGTCCTCTCCTGCTGATGTCAGGTGTATATCAGTATGTAGTGTCTCTACTTTAAAGAGTCCTCTCTGCGATGTTCAGGTGTATATCAGTATATAGTGTCTCTACTTTAAAGAGTCCTCTCCTGCTGATGTTCAGGTGTATATCAGTATGTAGTGTCTCTACTTTAAAGAGTCCTCTCTGCTGATGTTCAGGTGTATATCAGTATGTAGTGTCTCTACTTTAAAGAGTCCTCTCCTGCTGATGTTCAGGTGTATATCAGTATGTAGTGCTCTACTTTAAAGAGTCCTCTCCTGCTGATGTTTTCAGGTGTATATCAGTATGTAGTGTCTCTACTTTAAAGAGTCCTCTCCTGCTGATGTTCAGGTGTATATCAGTATATAGTGTCTCTACTTTAAAGAGTCCTCTCCTGCTGATGTTCAGGTGTATATCAGTATACTTGTCTCTACTTTAAGGCGGATCAAGGTCATGGCAGGTATTGTATATACTTCTGCAGGCTGTGGTTATCCAGCAGATCTTTTAACAAGCCAGTTTTTGCAAAGTTAAATAGTTGCACTCCAGCACAGTAAATATATTCATCTGCAATAATGAATGTTCTCTTCAATGAATACAGAGTTAATGTTTGTCAGAAGAGATTACCGAGTCTCTTCAGATGTGATTCCACATTCAATATGCACAATAGATGCACCGCCGGAAACAGACGGTGATTCTTGCATTTTTCATGCGCTCTGTCACTCCTGAGAATCTGCACAAATGACCCAGTGTGCTCTCTCTCCCACTTTGAGTTTCTGAGTTCTTCCCACGGCCGACGTCTCTCAGGTCCAGACTCGCTCGGTGTCAACGTGCCAGAACTATGAAGGATTAATGAGAGCACCTGGACTCAATGGAGCACAATGTGGCGCTGTTCAAACTGTGTAAACAAGCTGGAGGTGTGTGTTACACCAACATGTGTCCCCTCTTCTTCATGTCTCTTCTACATCAACATGTGTCCCCTCTTCTTCATGTCTCTTCTACATCAACATGTGTCCCCTCTTCTTCATGTCTCTTCTACATCAACATGTGTCCCTCTTCTTCATGTCTCTCTTCATCAACATGTGTCCCTCTTCTCATGTCTCTTCTACATCAACATGTGTCCACTCTTCTTCCATGTCTCTTCCACATCAACATGTGTCCCCTCTTCTCCATGTCTCTTCTACACTCAACATGTGTCCCCCTCTTCTTCATGTCTCTTCTACATCAACATGTGTCCCCTCTTCTTCATGTCTCTTTCTACATCAACATGTGTCCCTCTTCTCCATGTCTCTTCTACATCAACATGTGTCCCCTCTTCTTCATGTCTCTTCTACATCAACATGTGTCCCCTCTTCTTCATGTCTCTTCTACATCAACATGTGTACCCTCTTCTCCATGTCTCTTCTACAATCAACATGTGTCCCCTCTTCTCCATGTCTCTTCTACATCAACATGTGTCCCCCTCTTCTTCATGTCTCTTCTACATCAACATTGTGTCCCCTCTTCTTCATGTCTCTTCTACATCAACATGTGTCTCCCCTCTTCTCCATGTCTCTTCTACATCAAATGTGTCCCCTCTTCTTCATGTCTCTTCTACATCAACATGTGTCCCCTCTTCTTCATGTCTCTTCTACATCAACATGTTGTCCCCCTCTTCTTCATGTCTCTTCTACATCAACATGTGTCCCCTCTTCTTCATGTCTCTTCTACATCAACATGTGTCCCCTCTGTGGAAAGAGACTCTGAAAATTTCAGGAACAAAGATTCTCTCTCTTTTTGATCCATTTCTATAAAAACCTGTCTGAAAATAGCTGATCAGATTTGGCCACTTTATGATGTCATAACGATGTTTTGTCTTGTGTAAACCATTAGCCAATCAGAAACCAAGGTAACCCTTTGACCACCATTGAGTTCTTTGTCACCAAATGTCTCTCAGAGGGGCGTGGGGAGGGGCTCCTTATTTTCATCTAAAGTAACAGACAGAGCATCAGCACTTTAGAAACAGGGCTGAAACAGAGGGGATTATGGGTAATGCTGCAATTATCTGTTTGGTGTTTCAGCCAATCAGAGACAGGCTCTGTATATATCTGAGACCTATAATATATTGATGAAGAACAGTATAGTAGGGGACTTTTAAAACTTGCTATGAGGAGTCCTTGTGAGTAAAATGAGAGATGTGTTCAGGAGAGGAAACGAGGCTTCGTCAGAGCGTCTGCTGCTCACACACCGTCAGGTTTAAGACTGTTCTCTACCTCTTCTGTAGTTCCAAAAAACTCACATTCACACCTCCTTTACGACTCTCATGAGAGAGGTTTTGAACTTCTGTTCTTGGCTCACTCCCTGACGCGAATATTCCCCTCAAATGTGGACATTCTGTCTTTCATTTGTACGATGTGGTTCGACAACACATCGTAAAAAAATTCCAAAAGAAATAGGTATTTTTCTATCAAAAATTGTAACAGCTTCAACAAATAATGGAAACAATATATGTTCAAAAATGAGAGATAAATAGTAGAGACATAATGACGATATATGGGTCAGAATAATAACAACAATTCATAATACTTTGTATCTCTATTGATCCGAAGAAGAAGTCAATACTTTCAAAATGTTAAAGGTAAAGAAAAGACAATCCAGATACAAATAAATATATAAGGATAATTTTAAGAAAAAGAAAGACATTTAAAAAAGAAAACAGAACAGCCAGGAACGATTGAAGAGATTTAAAAAATGTAATAATGGATTTATTATAATTGGCTGCAATTAAATCTTTCCTTCTTAGAGATGACCTAATATCACTCAGACTGCTGGAGTCTGCACACTGGAACAAATGCTGCTCCAAAACCAAGTAAATTAATAATAAAAACAAGGCGTTTTCGCCTGAAGTCAAAGAAATCTGCCAATAGAACAAGAGATGAATCAGATCTTTTAATTATCTAGGGAAACTTATTTTGAACTATATTTCTCCAGTATCAAGAGATGTTGTGTTAGAAAAACATGCAGGTGATTTTCTGATAAAAATATGTTTTCTAAAATCAATTTTTTTCTTGTAACAAGTTCATCCATATTTTACAAATGCCACAGCAGTTTAAAAGAAACTTGTTTAATCTGAGATTTAAGATGTTTCCAAGAGTCTCAACGAGATATTTAAGATGCATTCTCTAAGAACAAGACACTATATCTCCCTGCATTGTTACTTCTTAACCCTCCTGTTGTCTTCGGGTCAAATCTGACCGATGTACTACTTTCATCAATCATGACTTTGTTGTTTTACATTCGATTGCATTCAGGCGTCATGATATCCTTCACAGGAGACTTTTGAACATACAACTGCTGATCACCACTTTCATTGGATTCTGGATGAGTTAACTTTGTGACACCCATGGTGTTCCCGGTCAAACATGACCTTCATAAAGAAAAGGAATTAGTAACCATCCAGATCAGATAAAACACACACACTCTAGATGTGTTCCCGCTCTTATGTGCCCCTCCCCCCACATGGATCACACCTGGCACACGCAACACATGTCCAGCGTCTATTCTTTGTATATCTACTGCTGTGTACCGACAGAAATGCTAGAGAGGTTCATGTTGTTTATGTTTGCTTTCTCTCATTCCAGGCTTCTTGATTGTTTGCACCTGTCATCCACCTGTGTCTCCTGTGCTCATCAGCGTCAGCCCCGCCCCTGATTGGTCCCACCTGTGTCTCCTGTGCTCATCAGCGTCAGCCCCGCCCCTGATTGGTCCCACCTGTGTCTCCTGTGCTCATCAGCGTCAGCCCCGCCCCTGATTGGTCCCACCTGTGTCTCCTGTGCTCATCAGCGTCAGCCCCGCCCCTGATTGGTCCCACCTGTGTCTCCTGTGCTCATCAGCGTCAGCCCCGCCCCTGATTGGTCCCACCTGTGTCTCCTGTGCTCATCAGTGTCAGCCCCGCCCCTGATTGGTCCCACCTGTGTCTCCTGTGCTCATCAGTGTCAGCCCCGCCCCTGATTGGTCCCACCTGTGTCTCCTGTGCTCATCAGTGTCAGCCCCGCCCCTGATTGGTCCCACCTGTGTCTTGTCACCCTGTGCTTAAATTCCCCTGTCTCCCAGTGTTCTTTGTCAGTTCGTATTGTCTTATGCTATGGTCAGGTCAGGTCAGGTCAGGTCGATGTTTCTTGTGCTCGTGAAAGTTTCATTCCTCACTACGTGAGCGTTTTCATTTTTTGTTCTCTATTTTGTCACTCGGCTAGAGATTGATAGTTACCCTTTTGTTGTTCACTGCTGTATTGAAATAAAGTATCTTTACAAATACTTTACCTCTGTCTCCCGGTCGTGCAATTGGGTCCTACATCCTAAGTGTCTGAGTTCGTAACATTCACCTGCAGTTTGTTCATGTGTACCAGTAGTCATGATACAACATGTACAGTTGAAAGAGTGTTAAATGACATGTGGTGATGATGAATGGTTTTTGTGTTAATGTAATAGCAGTTAAAACAGGACCGGTTACATTTGACGGCGAACACCAAAGTAAGGGGGGGAACACGAAGACAACAGAAGGGTTAAGTCATTAGATCTCATATAAAGTGTAAAGATATATTCTGACGAGATATTAGGAAAATATACTTGGCAAGATTTCATGTTGACAGTGCATTGGTACTACTGTCAGTATTGCTTGAATGCATACGACTTTATAGCACATTTTAGCTGATGGTAATCTCATTAGTTGTGCAAGTATTTCGACATAAACAAAAAGTATTAGAAGAATTAGAACACTAAGAAATCACTTCATCCTACGGGAACATGTATGTTCCAACTTCTGTGGAAATCCGTCCAAAGGTTGCACGCTAAACCTCATTCTCTCACGCCAGAGGAGAAGTCAGAGGATCACTTAAGGATTCATCCTCTGGGGAACACGAGTGCTGCACAAAGTGTCCAATCTATCCGATGGTTGCTGAGATATTTCAGTCTGGATCCAAGTTGTGGTCTGACAACTGGTCTGCTAGTGTGGCTGAAAGAGTAAAAGGAGACGAAGGAAGGTCAGAAAAACAAGAAGAGATTTAGCCTCCTGTGATGCGTAGGTGTGGAAAACAAGAAGAGATTTACAGAGCAGCGAGGCCGACTCGGTGTCAAGTGTCTATATTGAAGATTTACTGCCACAGATGATGTGTGTAGGTGAGACGCTCGATGAGGTGGAGTGTGAACACATCCAGCTGTGTGTGTAACTGAAGCAGCAGCTGGAGAGTCAGAGGTGAACGCACAGTTTACACATGGCAAAACAATCAACTTCGCGGGGGCTTACATTACGCTCCCTCGCTTAATGCTGAGAAATGTAGAGAGACACTGAAACCACATTGTTGTTCCAGTCAGGCCATCGTACTCTGAGAATACCTTTGTGCCCTCATCATCAATCTTCCAGCGTAATGGTTGTGCTTTTCCAAGAGGGGCGTTTGAGGTTTGTGTTACAGTTAGAGTGATTTCACAGAGAGCGTGAAGGCAGGCGAACTGGAATTGAAACGGTAGCGATGGTGTCATTTTGTTCCCTGTAATTTCCGCTTTCTGAGAAACAGAAAAGTCTGTTTTTTATACTCAAAGCTACGGTGGCCGACAAGTGGAAACACGCAACAACGGGCCACAACGTTTCCATTGGGAGGAACGCTCTGCAGGTTCAGAAACGTGCGAATATAAAAACACAAATGTTCCAAAAACAAATGAAGTAACATCTGCAGGAACTTGACAACACATCTCGCATTTAGAAAGCATTCAGCAGCTCGAGGAGACATGCCAAACGCTGCAAGAAGCTCAAAACACAACGGAGACCAGGGGACACTAAAGAGTGACGCACACAGCTGGGAGACCAGGGGACACTAAAGAGTGACGCACACAGCTGGGAGACCAGGGGACACTAAAGAGTGACGCACACAGCTGGGAGACCAGGGGACACTAAAGAGTGACGCACACAGCTTGGAGACCAGGGGACACTAAAGAGTGACGCACACAGATGGGAGACCAGGGGACACTAAAGAGTGATGCACACAGCTGGGAGACCAGGGGACACTAAAGAGTGACGCACACAGCTGGGAGACCAGGGGACACTAAAGAGTGACGCACACAGCTGGGAGACCAGGGGACACTAAAGAGTGACGCACACCGCTGGGAGACCAGGGGACACTAAAGAGTGACGCACACCGCTGGGAGACCAGGGGACACTAAAGAGTGACGCACACAGCTGGGAGACCAGGGGACACTAAAGAGTGACGCACACAGCTGGCAGACCAGGGGACACTAAAGAGTGACGCACACAGCTGGGAGACCAGGGGACACTAAAGAGTGACGCGCACAGCTGGGTCGGAGCACAGCGAGCGCTTGGTGACGTTCAGGATTATAAAGCTGAACAACTGTCTCTGTCGTTGGAAATTTACCTAAAATGTTTTATGGTCTTATTTGAACAATGTGATCACATGACTCCTTCTGGTGTTACTGCAGATCTGCTGTAAACTAGCTAGCTAACGTAGCTAACCTAGTATGCTAATACTGGAAGGATTCATGCTGTGACTGATTGATTGATTGATTGAAAAGTTTATTAACAGCTTGTATATTGGGTACGGCCGAGGCTATATACAGGACGGTCCTGTACACAACGCCAAATGGCTATATACAGGACCGCCCTGTACACAGCTCTCTGAAATGGCTATATACAGGACGGTCCTGTATATAAGGTCTCTGAAATGGCTATATACAGGACGGTCCTGTATATAAGATCTCTGAAATGGCTATATACAGGACGGTCCTGTATATAGCCATTTCAGAGAGCTGTTTACAGGACGGTCCTGTATATAGCCATTTCGGAGCTTGTATACAGGACGGTCCATAGCCATTTCAGAGACCTTATATACAGGACCGTCCTGTATATAGCCATTTCAGAGGGTTGTGTACAGGACGGTCCTGTATATAGTCATTTGGCGTTGTGTACAGGACGGTCCTGTATATAGCCATTTGGCGTTGTGTACAGGACGGTCCTGTATATAGCCACTCCCATTGGGTACAGTACAGTACAGCTCAAAACATACAATTGTTAAGGGGATGCAGACCAGAGAAAGACTTTCGTCTTGTTTACATCAGGGTCCCCCATTTCCAATTCATCATGTCATTTAAGACATATAAGACATATCTGATATACAGATGGTTTATCTACAATTTACATACAGGTGTTTTTTTACATACAGATTGCTTATTTACAATTTTCATTTTAGATTTCGTTCTAATGCATCCTAACCGGACATTTAAGACATACCAAGTCTACAGATATACAGTTAGTAACAGAGTCTAAAATGCGAGTATATACATAGATGGACATTGTTAAAATAATCCGATAAAGCTAATATTTTTTAGGGCTGTCAAGTTAATAACGCGTTAACGCAAAAAAAATTAACGCCACTAATTATTTTAACGCGATTAACGCATGTGTATTTTTTTCCTTGGCCGCCCCGTAGTTTCAAAGCGCATCGAGTTTAAAATACCATCTACAAGCTGATGCTGACAGCCCCGCTCCTGCTGCCTGCTTGTGGCAGACCACACTTCCACGCTCACCCGCAGGCACCGACTGGCCATCGGGAGGACCGGGAGGGTGTGTGTATGTGTGGCTCGAGCGAGAGAGAGACCTTACGTGTATTGTTGTTGTTAGCATCTGGTGCTAGCTAGCTGCGCTAACGGATATAAGGAGCTGTTTCAATGAAAACAGAGGAGCGACATTTCGCCGACAACTGCGCCGAGCACTTGACTTTATGCAGGAAGCCAGACAGTGGGACATTGTACGAGAAGTCAGCACACTCAGCACGGATAGTGCGCGTAACATGATTGCAGCGCGCAGGCAGCTCCCGTTCGAGCATATGCCTTGAGTTGCACATAGCTCCAACGAACACACACACACCATACTTGCCAACCCTCCCGATTTTCACGGGAGACTCCCGATTTCATTGCCCTCTCCCGGTTTCCTCCCGGGGTCATTTCTCCCGATTTCTGACAAAATTGGATTTACTCACGACTGTTTCCACTCGGAGTTTAATACAGCTACACCATTGTTTGTTTTCCATGGTAGCGCGTCTCTTTAGTAGCGCGCGCAACTGAAAGTCTGAGAGGGTGAGGAAGATAAGTCACAGAAAACTGAACAAGAATCGACAAAACTCCCCCCTGCTCACTCCTTTCCTAATAACACAGGTCCAGCCCACACATATGCTCCATCAAGACAGTGCACTTACAACTACAATACGCCCGTTAAGCTAATACAGCTCCGGCGATCCACTAGCACCCCCAATTCCCCACTCCACCCGCGGTGGATTTGAAATGCTCCCGATTTCTGAGGTCTCAAGGTTGGCAAGTATGACACACACGCACGCACACACACACACACACACACACACACACACACACACACACACACACACACACACACACACACACACACACACACACACACACACACACACACACACACACACACACACACACACACACACACACACCATTTGTATTGTATTATTGTATGAGAGAGGTTCCAGGTTGTTGTGTTTAATATTCATGAGAATATTTGTCATTGTTCAAATGATAATAAACATTAGCATAAAGCATATTCGTCCACTCATATGTTGATAAGAGTATTACAAACTTGAAAAATATTCCTCTAAGGTACATTTAGAACAGATCAAAAATGTGCGATTAATTTGCGATTAATCGCACATTAACTATTTTAATCGACTGACAGCCCTAATTTTTTTGCATGTTTTTTGTTGTTTGTATTGTTTTTTAAAGCAGTTTGGCCCAGTGCTTGAATTGGAATGAAAAAGGTGCCAGTACTCTAAAATCAGCAACTTTTTCAAGTCAATTTTATATATACAGCCCACAAACAAGAATTTGGCTACTATAATGCTGGTGGGTTTGTCTCTTTACTATTGTATATTTTAGAAAGGTTCACTGTACTTAACATTTTTTATGATAGGCAGCGGATATGGCTAAAGCTCAGTAAGGTCAATATTAACTGAAAATATAGCAATCAAAGTCTAGATCTTCTGCTGAAGACACATGAAGCAGAGACCTTTCAGGTGAGAGCCCCTCTGGTGGTGTTCAACATTAATGACAAGGAAACAAAGCTCTGGTCAGAAGCATTTTTTATAAAAAGCTTTAACAAAATTAAGTATTTCTGTACATTTTGAATGCAATCTAATTTTCCAACTCAGAAAACGAAAAACGAAAAAGTGCCAAAAGTCTTCTCACATGGCTGAGCTGCTTTGCAATATACTTCACCACTGAAGAATACAAATATGTATAAAGTAAACTATGATGCAATCTAACTTTCGAACTCAGAAAAATGATAAAGAGCATGAACAAAGAACATGTAAAAACAAATGCAAAATTTGCACAATCTAAAATGAGAAACTGTAACTGCAAGTAACAAAGTCTGAGCCATGGTAAAGAGTTACATTGAACACCAAGCTGATCAGATAACTCCCTGGTTGGTCTGAAGTCCTTCTATCTCCAGGATCTGTACAAATCGGCACATTATGCCAAAAGTCTTCTCACTGGGTGAGCTGCTTTGCAATATACTTCACATTGTTAGAAAAGGCTCCAGAAGGCCTTGGGGACATCAGTATCAGGGGCTGGAGCTGGACAGGCTCTTTCATCAGCACTTCTCCTTCCCTTTGCCAGCCAGGACCTCACATACTGTTCCGGATTGAACTGTCCTAGTGATGGTCCATTACATTTAATGAAAACCAGGCTGGACAGTCGGCTGACAGAGAGAGCATTCCTTTTTGCAGTAAGAATATCGTTCATGCAGCTGAATGCCCGCTCACACTCACTAGTGGAGACAGCGATGGTTCGGACTGCTTTCTGTAGAGGCTCCATGGCAGCAGGTGTACGGGATGCCCTGGTTTCCTTGTATTCGCGAAAGCCCTGAACAGTCTCTCTTCTGTCCACTTTCAGCACTTCGCACAAACGTAGCACCTCTACGTCCCCATACTGTACGTCTAACTCCTCTTCAGGCCAACTTCCAGGATGGATAACTTTCATGTTCTGGATTAGCTGATTGTCCCGGGCCTCCCGGCCATGTAATGGGATTTCTCTTGTGCTGACATGAGAGGAGGTTGTGGAAGTAATTCTGTGTCTCAGATTCTCTACCATACTGCGGAAAAACTGACCTGCATGAATCTGTACAAGCCTGCCATTCTCACGCAGGGAAACACCCTTGAAGGACTTCTCAGCTAGAGCTGTATGAACTGTAGTCATGTGTGGGCCAGGCATGGTGACCATGGATTCAAAAACTCGTATTTCTCGAGTTAAGAGCCTATCTGCTGCAGGCAGTGTCATCTCTCTTTTTTGGAGTTGCCGAGAGAGGTCGCTGAGCTCTGTGAGCGCATCGTACATCAGTCCCAGATTGCTGACAAACGTTGCAGATGTGAGCACATCATCCAGGCCCTTGTACTTTGCTCTGTCTCTGGAATCCCTGCTCGTGTCGTTTGCAGCATTTGTGAAGTGATCATGAAGCACTCGGTAGTTTTCCCAGACTGCTCTGACGCTCCTTTCACTTGAAGCCACCCAGCGGATGGACAAAACACGCCCTATCACCAGGAGACGCTGTCCGACTGCTTGCGCACACTGCGCTAACTGCCTCTGATTTTTGGGGGAGGCATGGAACAAGGAATAGAGTTTGTCAAAAAAGATCTGGAAATGATTGAGCCCTGAGACCTCCTTGACCACATCCCCAACTGCCAGCTCTAGACGATGATTGGAGCAGTGCCACACAAACAGGCTTGGGAATTTACTACACAACTGGGTAGCAACGCCTGTTCTCTTCCCTAGCATGACTGAAGCCCCATCACATGCAAAAGAAACGAAACACTGACCTAAAAAGTCCTCGTTAAAATCTCTTCCAAGACACTCCATTAACGCCTTTGTGATGTCATCAGCCGTTGTTCCATCCAACTCGATCAGCTCCCAAAAAAACGTTTCGGGCTCAGCATCAGCTAATGCTGAGCGTAGACACACAACAAGCACCGTTTTACCACTAATAGTGGTAGATTCATCGACCAAAACACAGAGTTTTCTTTGGTTTTCTGTAATGTCTTTTGCCATTTTTTTCTTCAGCTCATGAGCTATGTGGTCGATGATTTCGCCACAGGTTTTATTGGAGTGCAAAACCCTGCCCACGTTCAGCCCATTCAGTTTCTGTACATTCAAATCAATTGGCATGTCTGTGAATGGCCGGCTATGTTTGCCAATTTTATATGCCGTTCGAAAAACTCTGATAGTGCTGTCTAATTCAGATGTATGCATAGACTGCACTTGATGTTGAATAGTTTCACGTGAAGCAGATGTAAGGATGTCAGCAGCTTTTACATGGGCTTGTGATTCTTTATGTTCTTTGATTTTTTTTCTCAGGCTAGCTTGTTGTTTGCCCTTGTCAACACCGAAATGAGACACTGCACACTCACCCCATTCAGTTGACAGTTTCAGTCCTTGTCCAGTGTGTATTCCCAAAGATTTGACATCTCTGCATATCCGACATCCTAGCTTCTTATCTTTAAGAAGGAGCCATGCATTGGTCTTGCAAAAATATTGCACCTGGTCCGTTGTCCAGCAGTCAGGTGCATCGCTTTGCCCGGTGTTGGTGGTGGCAGTTGCGCCAGCAGCAGCTAACGTTAGAGGCTCTGGAGGAGGCGGCGGAGCTAGTGCTAATGCTAATGCACTAGAACTTGGAGCAGGAGGATCAACCAAAGAAAGCTCCCCATCAGACACAATTTCCAACACAGGCACAGCATTCTCTGTATTTGAAGTTTCTTCCGGCGACAACCGCTGTCTTTTTGCACTTTTATTAATCCACGCTAACATTTTAGAAATGCTAATTTGTGACGTGACTTGCTTTCCTTCTCTCGGGGGCGTGCCTGCTCTGTTCTATCACTCTACATAGCCACCCACTGGGTGGGAGTTGCACTGCATAAACACAACACACGTGCATCTAGGTATGTAAATTGTAAAGCATTAAAACATGGTTTTACTAACAGTTTTCAGTATGTTGTTACTTCGGCATTATTATTATTATTATTATTGTTATTTTGAAACGTGTATTACTATTAAATCACGGTCAAATAGGTTAATTTTGACAGTCGTTTCCACCACAGTATTTACATGGAGAAGATAAGCCCCGCCCCCTCTCCAGCACGTTCTGTTTGAATGACAGGAGTAAACAGCTGACAGCCGCTGTGAAACTCCAGCGGTTAGAGCGATGAGAATGTCCGTTCGGCACCTCATGACGCATCTACTGAGTACCGGGCGGCTGTATATATATATATGGATGTATAATAAGAACGGCGGGAGAGTGTTGAGTACTGGCACGGTGCATGAGTACCGGAGTACCGCCAGCATGCCGGTACTGAGCAAGAAGTGCCGGTACTCCATGGGTCAGAACCAGAAGTGCCGGTACTGCGTACCGGTGAGTACCGGCCCAATTCCAGCACTGGTTTGGCCACAAAACGATGCCCTAAGTATGTATTTGATGCCGCTTTTAGCACTTTGGGATTGCTTTTTAAAGGTGCTTTACAAATCAAATGTATTATTATTCAATTACAAGGATTCTGGATTTCTGGTATTATTTACACCTTAGATCAGGGGTGTCAAACTCAAGGCCCGGGGGCCAAATCCGGCCTGTGACTTCATTTCCTGTGGCCCCACAACAGCTCTGAAAGAATATAATATGTTTATTACTGTTACATGCCGATTTACAGAAGCACGTTGCCCATAAACTACATGTCCCACAATGCATCTCAACATTTTTCTCAGAATTTGACTTTTTTTTCAACATTTAACTTTTTTCTCCAAAATGTCATTGTCATTTTGTGACATTCGCACTGAAGAGACTTGCAATGATTTCCCCTAGACTTCTGCTTTCAGACGTAGTTAATTATGAAGTTATTACCCTATCCGATAATAATCCAATGCAGAGGCAACAATGTAATATAATACATTATTTTATATATATTAAATATTTATATATGTATATTTATATAGGCTTAAAGTTACAACCGGCCCTTTGAGTGCAGCCATAATGCTGATGTGGCCTGTGATGAAATTGAGTTTGACACCCCTGCCTTAGATGATCTGCCTTTTTTATGTATCTGTTTTTATTTGACTAATAGTATGTATTTACCTTTTTATTAATTAACTTTTTTCTTGTCTTGTATTTATATATAATGATTTATTTACTTCTGTGTATGTTGTAATTTATGTAGTGTTTGGCATGTTATTACTCAGCAGTTTTGCATTTTTCCTATAGTTAAATATCTCAAATGAAGCGTGATATCCGCCCCACAGGAGTCAGTATTTCTGCCTACTTGTGCTTCCTAATACAAATATTCGAAAGAGACGAAAAACCCTAACTTAAGACCAAAATGAATCTACAATTGTAAGAAGCAGTGCCTCGTTTGACCGACTCTCTCTTCCGAATTAAACCTTTCCTGATTAATTTTGAATCTATAACATTTGAGCTATAATTTGTATTCATGGCCGCTACGCCACGTTTAACCATTCCAGGAAACTCGGCAGCTTTATCCACCATGACGTGACAATTTGGCTGCAGAGTTTTCAGACTAAATATGCTGCAGGATGTGGGTCCGTTTATTAAAGCCTCAGCCCGGAGTTCAGAGTCTGACTAATACCAAATATTCAGGCAATTGAATGCAGTAATTTAGAGGTTTGGAGTGAGACCGGGTGGAGGTTTTGAAAGATGCTGCAGACTTTAATGAGGTGTCGGATCAGAGCTGTGACTTGCTGACTGGCGGCCGTTATGTAACTTCATCAGGACCAGAGATCAAAAGTACACACATGCTTTACTCAAGTAGAAGTACAGATACTCATGTTTAAAAATACTCTGGTGAAAGTAGAAGTACTGACTAAACTTCTTTACTCAAGTCAAAGTAAAGAGGCTTTGAAATGTACTTCAGTAAAAAGTACCCATAACTAGCAGCTGTTTTAAAGAGTACCTGACCTCCCTTTATATTAATAGAACAATAATGTCATTGTTAGCTAATGAATGTTTCCATGCTGAACAACGGCAACATGACAACGTTTCCATTGGTCCCTCTTCTTTAGAGAAGACCAGGAAATGATGGATACACGGATCGTGTTCAAATCAATAGGCACGCAATGACTCTAAAGAATAATGATCACGCATCAAACACACATTCAGACTAAAGGAACCAGCTGTTTGGGAAATGAGAGAAGTAGAAAGTACAGGTATTTGAGTTCAACATGTAAGAAGTAGAAAGTACAGGTATTTGAGTTCAACATGTGAGAAGTAGAAAGTACAGGTATTTGGGTTCAACATGTAAGAAGTAGAAAGTACAGGTATTTGAGTTCAACATGTAAGAAGTAGAAAGTACAAGTATTTGAGTTCAACATGTAAGAAGTAGAAAGTACAGGTATTTGTGTTCAACATGTAAGAAGTAGAAAGTACAGGTATTTGAGTTCAACATGTAAGAAGTAGAAAGTACAGGTATTTGTGTTCAACATGTAAGAAGTAGAAAGTACAGGTATTTGAGTTCAACATGTAAGAAGTAGAAAGTACAGGTATTTGGGTTCAACATGTAAGAAGTAGAAAGTACAGGTATTTGAGTTCAACATGTAAGAAGTAGAAAGTACAGGTATTTGTGTTCAACATGTAAGAAGTAGAAAGTAGGGCTGTGCAATTAATCGTATTTTAATCGCGATTACGATTATGGCTTACGACGATTATGAAAACAGCATAATTGACAAAATACGATTATTTTTGCTGGGTGCGCTTTCGCCCCTCCCTAAAAGCCCACTCGGCCACGTGGGAGTGACATGTGTTGTGAGTGTTCAGCGCGAGCGAAAATGTCAGAACAAGAGCAGCAACTCGTTAAAAAGAAGGGTAAAACTATTTCCACTATTTGCAAGTACTTTGTCATTACATTTCACATCGCTAAAGATATGTGCCCAGTTAGCACTGTTAGCAACCAGGGCTTTAAGCAACTTGTCAACACGTTGGACAAGCGTTACGCGATGCCGTCTCGGTATTATTTCAGCAGGTCTGCGCTGCCTGCACTATATGACAAATGCCGTGGGGAAGTTGAGAGAGATGTGGCTTCAGCTGACTACTTTGCTACCACAACAGACCTATGGTCTAGCCCAGGGGTGCCCAACCAGTCGATCGTGAGATGTGTCTAAAAATAGAACAACAATATTCTGTTTTATCGTTAATGTCCTGTAACATAATCTTCCTGTGCCAGAATAATGCACTTGAACGCATCAAAGCTTTGTGATTGGCCGGCGTCACCCCATGTGTCGGGGCGTGGCTGAGGGTCTTCAGTACAGGTGGCATCTCTGAAACTAGACCATGTAAACAGGCTGGTGTTTCTTGCAAAACATCTTTAAGAGATGACATGAGCAGCCCTACCAGCATTTGCCATGGTGGCCTAGACATTTTTATTTGGTCTTAAATTGTAGTTCAACATTTATTTCCTGTTACTTCTGGATCATGACGGTTGGCCAGCCTTCAACGTTTAACTGAGTGGAATATGTTGAATATGTTTTACCAAAATGTTGGCTATATGTTAAGGAGTTTTCAGTAGGTTGTGACAGTGCACTGCAACATGTTTGATTTCATTTAGTCTAATTTATTTTTATTTATCATATTAATAATATATGTTTAGTATGGTTTTGGAAGTGCGCTCCAACATTGATCTTGTTTATTGGTAAAATATTATTTGTTTTAAAGTTCAATAAATGTTCAATGAATAATCGTCAAAATAATCGTGATATCAATTATTGACCCAAATAATCGTGATTATGATTTTTGCCATAATCGCACAGCCCTAGTAGAAAGTACAGGTATTTGTGTTCAACATGTAAGAAGTAGAAAGTACAGGTATTTGTGTTCAACATGTAAGAAGTAGAAAGTACAGGTATTTGGGTTCAACATGTAAGAAGTAGAAAGTACAGGTATTTGTGTTCAACATGTAAGAAGTAGAAAGTACAGGTATTTGTGTTCAACATGTAAGAAGTAGAAAGTACAGGTATTTGAGTTCAACATGTAAGAAGTAGAAAGTACAGGTATTAGTGTTCAAATGTAAGAAGTAGAAAGTACAGGTATTTTGGGTTCAACATGTGAGAAGTAGAAAGTACAGGTATTTGAGTTCAACATGTAAGAAGTAGAAAGTACAGATATTAGTTTTCAAATGTAAGAAGTAGAAAGTACAGGTATTTGTGTTCAACATGTAAGAAGTAGAAAGTACAGGTATTTGTGTTCAACATGTAAGAAGTAGAAAGTACAGGTATTTGAGTTCAACATGTAAGAAGTAGAAAGTACAGGTATTAGTGTTCAAATGTAAGAAGTAGAAAGTACAGGTATTTTGGGTTCAACATGTGAGAAGTAGAAAGTACAGGTATTTGAGTTCAACATGTAAGAAGTAGAAAGTACAGATATTAGTTTTCAAATGTAAGAAGTAGAAAGTACAGGTATTTGGGTTCAAAATGTAAGAAGTCAAAGTAAAAGGTCGTCAGAAAAATAAGAGTAAATGGAGTAAAGTACTGATACTAGAAAAATGTACTTAAAGGAGACCTATCATGCTATATTTGAATAATATACCATACCTATATAAGGTATATTTATACGTTTTCTTTTTCAAAATACCAAACAGATCATGCATTTTAGCCATGCCTCATTTCCTTCTATTTTGCTCTCCTCCACCCTGTCTTTGCATGAGCTGCAGCTGACCACGCCCCCTGCAAAGGAGGGGGCCGAGTTACGAGAGTCATGTTACCATGCTGTTACCATGCCACGGCAACCTCTCATTCCCCTGATTGGTGGAGAGTTGGCCATATAGGCGGAGCTCCTCGTTCCTGACGTCAGACTATTTTCAAATCTGGATCAGATCCGTTCCAGCCCCGTTTTTAGAGATTTTGGGTACGGGGGAAAAGAGAGAGGGTTTTATTTTCTGACACTGCGTGAGTTCCCCGACGCACCGGGGACACTGACATATGTATGTATAAAAGACATCACAAAGTGCATTTTGCATGATAGGTCCCTTTTAAAAAGAAAAATCTCGACCCCTCCAGTCTCGCAAATCTTAGGCCCATCTCCCAGCTACCTTTTTTTATCTAAAGTCCTGTAGCAAGTAGCCTATGTGCAGCTGCAGTCGTTCTGAACCACGAATGGCATTCACGAAAAGTTTCAGTCTGTCTTCAAACCTATGCACAGTACTGAAACAGCCCTTTTAAGAGTGTTTAATGATCTGCTCTTAGCCACCGACTCAGGTAGCTGTCCTGGTGCTGTTAGACCTGACTGCTGCCTTCGACACTGTGGACCATAGCATCCTGTTGTCACGGCTTGAACAGTCCGCTGGCATCACAGGCTCTGCCCTTGCATGGTTCGGTCCTACCTGACAGACCGTAGCTTCTCAGTGCAGTTAGGTGCCTTCTCCTCTGCTAAAGCCCCTCTTACCTGTGGGGTTCCCCAAGGCTCTATCCTGGGCCCCATCCTCTTTCTACTGTATATACTGCCCCTAGGTTCAATTCTCACTAAACACAACATTCTCTTCCATTGTTACGCCGACAATGTACAGATCTATGTGCCTCTCAAATCAAACGTCAATAACTCACTACAGCCGTTGATGGACTGCTTGACAGATATCAAATCCTGGATGAGCAAACATTTCCTTAACCAGTTAAACCCCACGCAAAACGCAACATCTTGCAAGAAACAGCGTCTGAGGGCTTCTTAATATTTAACAAACTATGAATGTGTCATATCCACTTAACGGGAAGAATGTCAGCTATCAGACAATATTACCCATTTTTAGCTAAACGAAACAAAAGGGTAATAACAAAGGCTCTGAATTAGCCCTGAGCAAATAAATGCTAACGCACTTAGCACAGAACTTGCGGCGAAACGACAACAAACAACAACAACAAAATTAGCTAAAATGATAAAAACGCTGCTGAAGGTTAATCCATAGGTTAATCCAATGTGTCTGTGTCACTTTGAAATGATTTCTGATAATCCATCATTCAATTCTTATGTCAATAACGGAGATTTAGCTGCTACGATAGCTACTAGAGTGTATGACAGCTTTTTTTTTTGCTAAACCGCTAAAATGTCACTTGTTTTGCATCAATTTTGATACAGGGTACTTATTATATGTTATAGTTTGGATTCCTAAAGTTTTAGTCTACTATCCCATCATTCAAGGGTGGTTTTCACTATAAGTAATGTTTTTTTTTTTAACGGACACTATAATTTCATTATTTTTACTATGTTCAATCTGAATTTACTTTAAAATAAAACAAATCTATATTGATTCGGACTTTTCTACATCTAACTCACAGGTTTATCATTGCTTTGAGAAAAAAGATTATTAATTTAACCCTTTTAGAAGTGAAGATATAGTCAATTGTTCTGGGAATGTCATTTTCGAGCCTGGTTAACCTCAACGAGAGCAAGACAGAGGTCATCTTTTTTGGACCCCAGCTATCAGCCTCTCCGGTTGATATTCTGGGCTCTCTGAACAAAAACATCCTCCCCTCTGTTATGAACCTTGGAGTGACCTTCGATAGCGCTTTTAAATTCAATAAGCAGGTCAGCTCCGTAGTCAAAACCTGCTTTTTTAAAAAAGACTATTGGCTAAGACCAAGTCATTTTTATCTTTTAAAGAGTTATTAACGCCTTTGTATCCTCAAGGCTGGATTACTGCAACGCTCTGTATGTGGGTATGGACCAGGCCTCAATTAGACGCCTGCAGCTCGTGCAGAACACAGCTGCACGTCTTCTCACTGGCCACAAAAAGCGTGACCACATCACCCCAATTCTGGCTTCACTGCACTGGCTTCCAGTTCGGTTCAGAATTGATTTTAAAATCCTTTTATTTGTTTTCTAGCCCTAAATGGGCTGGCTCCGGCCTATGTAGCCGAACTCCTCCATCGCTACACCCCAGCCAGAGCCTTAAGGTAGGCTGATCAGCTGTTGTTGATAGTGTCTAAGACCAGGCTCAAAACCCGAGGGCACCGAGCCTTCGCAGCAGCTGGCCCCAGGCTCTGAAACACTCTGCCCAGAGGTCGGCCCAGACACTAGGGTTTTTTAAATCAACACTAAAGACTCACTTCTTCTCCCTGGCCTTCTAGTCAGAGCGGAGCACGACACCTGGCATTTCCCTGTGTTCTGTCTTTATATTTCTGTTGTAAATTCTTGTCTTTTCTTTCTTGTTATTGTAGTGTACATGTACAGCACTTTGGCTCGACCAAAAATCGTTTTTAAATGTTGTTTAGAGTCGGAGAGGTCCTGTTAATTTATTCCGGTAAATTACTCTGACCTACTAATTGACCTGACCGAAGTTATTGAGTCTATGTAAGTTTGCTGCTTGGCTCAGATCCACCAACGTCAGCAAGATCTCACCTCTATAACTCCCCGAAGAACCTAGGTTCAATTAACTGCTGTTTCAATTCAGACAACTCTTTTTTAATCTGTTTAAGGGATCCCGAAGGATTTTGATATCAGTAAATGGAGTGTGCTCCTACCTAAGTGTGTGTGGCAGGGTGCAATCTTACCTTTGAAGCAGGAGAGGAGTGCACAGGTTGTCTTTTAAATTATCCCAGTCCAACAGGTGGCATCAGTTTATTTGAAGAAAAATAGGTCCAAACTAATACAGGGTTTTTACCTTCTCTCTTTACAACATTATAATCATACTAAAAAAATGGTGCTGTGATCATGTTCAAATATGAAACTTTAATTCACAGTCTTACATTTATTACCAAAATGTTTTAATTTCAACTGCCCAATTCAGTTGTGACATTTTAAAATCTCCCGATAGAATTTAGAGGTATTTCCTCATAAAAATACCGGTGACAATTAAAAGCGCATTCAACTTTTCATTCACCAAATCAATTCACATCAGTTTCATACCTTTTTTCCGACACAGACGGCGGGTATAACATTCAAAAACCCGTTCCTATCCGCATTAATTCGGAGGAAGATTCCTCACAGGTGGCAGGTTATAATATTCACAAACACATCTCTCATCAAATCATTCCACTCAGCCAACAACCAAGAAATTAGAGAGATATTTACCACGTGTGTGAGGACCTTACCGAGAGCTATTAACCCAGCTCTGAAGGACACAGCCTACCGGGAGAGAGTCTACCAGGGGTTTCCCCCCCTATCTCGCGCTCTCTCAAAAAAACCAGTCTCTTTATGCTCAAAAAACCGGATCCAAACCCCAAAAAAACAAACTCCTCCTCTACACCCAATTTGTGGAAAACTGGGCATGGCCTCTAATGTACAAGGCTGGACATGACTCGACATGTTCCATACTTATGGCATAAGACACACCTTCCTATGTTAGTGTAAAAAGGACTTGACCCTTTTTTGAGGCCTCTGTGTTTCTCCTTAAGCCTGGAGCCCCCCTCCCTGTGGACTGCTGCCAGAGGAGAGGGAGAAAAACGGCCTACTCTCTTATCAGAGACACCCATAAATCATAGACCTTACACACTCAACCTAAACAAACCACTTTGTTTTGTTTATACTGTAACTATAGAAAAACCTAAAATATGAAGCATTTTCTTTGTGGGTTATACAAGAATATAATTGATTATATTTGATTATAACTAACTTTCGTTTTAAGTATTAAACATACTATGAAAACTCACAACATCCTCTTTTCAAAACGCAAAGTTATCAAATAGCAACAGAAACAATTGTAAGCATACATACATATTCAAAAAACGTCAAGAAGCATTCTCATTATGGGTTTATACAAGAATATGATTGATCATATATGATTTATAATTAACTTTCGTTTTTAAGTATTCACTTCATACAATGTGCACTATAAATAAAACTTGATTTGATTTGATGATGTCTCTCCGTCACAGGAGCAGGATGAATGGTTGTCCTGTGTGTATGAGTTTATTGAAAAGGTTGGATGGGATAGAGACCCTGGAGACAAGTGACTGGCTGCTTTTTTGATGTATGCATCGGAGAGGGTGTTTTCAATGTTGGCATCATATTATTGGTCAACTGAACATGGCAAACTCAGTCTGGTCTGTTACACAACCAAACAGTACCTGGATATACTGTAGGCTAAAAAAAAGACCAACAGCTCAGCTGGAGATGTCACACAACATCCATCATTTATTTTCCACCAAACCAAATAAAGGTATTAAATAAAACTTTTGCACTGCCAAAGAGTGCCAGAAAAACCTAATTTTCTATTACTATCTGCAGGAAATGTTGATGGTAAGTGATCACAGTCTGTGAAAATAAGTCTGTTGAAATAAGCTTTGTCATGCAAACTAACCAGCACATTACACGAAAGAAATGTTCAAAGGTGGGTCCGCACTTTGAAATCCTCCTTTCTGACTGTTCTGTTGTTAGAGATTTCTCTGAAATGTGTTACTTTGCTGTGCATGTGAGAAATTATGAAGAACACTTTTGGGATAATGATTGAGAGAGAGTTCACAGTGAGAACATATTTTAAGTGTGTTAATATGTTTGTCTCTCAATCACAACAGTGTTATTTCATTTTCATAAGTGAGTGTGTTATAAATCTTGATGTGTGTTCATAAAAAAATGTCCACTTGCCAGATAGGTACTACTTGTGACTTCAACAGCTGTTCCACCTGTGCGGTTCCCATACTTATCTAATACACAGACTGACGTGGACAAAACACCATTTAAAATATCAACAGGAACAAGCAGGGGATAAAGGTTTATAACAAAAAGTCTCCATGTTGTTACTGTTCACTGTATCACTAATTATTTGAATATTACCTTTGTACGTGCACAATGAACATGAAAATGAATAATTAATTTATAACATAATTTTAAAACATTTTATTTAGGACACCACATTACTAGAGTGACTTCTCAACTTAGGCTAAATGAATGTTGATCAAATGAACCTTCGAACATTTGCACCAACATTCCAAACCTCCAACATACACAGAGAGTAAAACACATTTACTGTACACCCTTTAGAGGCCTTTCTACGACACTTAATATGAACAGATCACCGCTCTGATTTATAAGATCTAGCTGTCTAACAATTAATTAGTTGTTTTTTTCTCACAAAAAGCGTCTTTATAACTACACTATGCATCTTTGATGGGAGTTAAAACATTGAGATTGTCTTTGAGATCCCGTCGACTTTCCTCATTTAATAAATTAAATTTGCTCAAAAAAGGAGTTTTGTCCCAGTTCAAGTGAACTTAAAGTTAAAAAGAAGATAAATACTTTTCATTTCAAACCATTTCTGCTTTATTGTACAATATCTTTCACAGAGCTCAGTGAGACGGTATTTAAAGTTGTTTTGTTATGTTCGTGTGTCTATCAACAGTGTGATTTGATTTTTAATAGTGAGTTATTTGATCAAAGTTGAGGTTAGTATTCATCACGGCCCCACCTAGTGTCAGCAGAAAGTATTAAAAATAATGATTACAAAAAAATAAATAAAAACAAAATATATTTTAAGATCATGTTTAATCATCTGATTCATCTGTATATTGCTGTTTTAGTCTGTGTTCTTGTGTCTACAGTCTGTGCCTATTGAGCTGTCTAGAGCAGGGGTTCCCAACCTTTTTTCTCAAGAGCCCCCCCAAATGACTCCTGTTGGAAGTTGCGCCCCCCCACACACACACACTAGGGGGGGCGCGCAACAGCGGTAATTCAAGTTTCAAAGTCTCAAAAATGTTACAACTACTGTCACAAACTGGATGAATGTGAAGTATGTTGTTAAAGGAGGATGAAAGCGTAATTAAGGAGCACTATTGGAGTGACTTTGATGGTTATTGGACTCAGGATTCATTCATTTGGATTCCCGCTGTATGAAGAAATGAAAGGACGGCGCGGAAGTGGAAACAATTCACAAAGGGATTAAACTGTTCAACACGTGCTCAAAGTAAGCCGGATTTTGCCGATGTGTTTATGTGGATTCAAAAGTCGTCAATAATCTACAAAATGGAGGAGACCGATCTGATCGGAGCAACTGACAAATAATCCAACTGAAACCGGCATGGACAATGACTATGCTTTAAAAATGCGCTTATCCAGACAAGCCCGGTTTGGACACTTTACGGGCAGAAGAAAAATTTCTATAGAAAGAATTATACATTTCTGTCTTTTTATGCCTTTAATACTAACTTGAATTTTTATTAAAATTAATTAGTCAATTATTTTTTAGGTTTTATTGTACTGTAGAGACAAGGCTTTTAGTGACAATCATGTATTGCTTTACAATTATATGTAAAAATTTTTTTTTAAAAAGTCTAAATATGATATTTGGTCTCAAATCATCTGAGGCCTGGCGCCCCCCCTGCGATCTTTGGCGCGCCCCCCAGGTTGGGAACCACTGGTTTAGAGCCATGTGGGACAAAACCCGATCCTGCCCCTCCCTCTCACTGTCTAAGTGAACGGTGACTATAAAAACTACACTGCGCATGCTCAGAGTATTTTCCTATTTAATGTGTGTGGCAAAAAAATAATGACCATAGGGGCATAGAGCTGCCATCCCCACCATACGTCATCTCACATCATTCAGAGCTGATTGGCTGTAAGTACGTGTGCCGCGAAAAGTGTGGTGTGTGAAGAGGAGGAGAGAGACGCGTTCTAAAACCAGGAAGTAAGCTACGCATGGCTTCCCTCGACAAAAAAGCAATGAGATTTCTCCATAGGATTTTAGAAAATAGCTGGAAATAAGATCTGTGGGAAACAAACCTGTTAGATAAATGCACGTTTTGTTCAGCCGGATAATATCCACATGTCTACCCTACTTTTATAATTTTCGAATCATAAATCTATCGATTAGATTTATGATAGACTTTTGAAACTACAAGAACATAAGGAGGACTTTTACAAAAAAGTAATAGAGATTTTTGTCCAGAAGGATAGGCAAATGGACTTAATCTTCAAGTCAAGGTATACCTTGACTTGAAGATTAAGTCCATTTGCCTAAATTGCAGTCTTATAAGACTGCAATTTTATTGAAAATGGGATCTTACTAAGAGAGAACAATTCAATATGTAAATGATAAAATTACTTTTTTTGGGTATCCTTCTGTTGAACTGTCTGTTTAAAATTAATTGAAGCATCAGACTAAAAAAGCTTTTGAAAATAATATTATATTTTGATTAAGGTCAAAATATAATATTTGTAAACCTGAAGAGTCAGTGCCAGTGCCTCACCAGCCATGAACCTCACTGCAGAAGCTTATAGACTTCTACGTTTTTTGTGCCCCACCACTTTTGTACATATAAAAACGCCACTGGTGATATAATAAACCTGTTAATGTATACATCAAACGCTTTTTCTTTTACCTGCTGTATTCACCTTGCAGATGCAGCTAAGTGGCTTTTATCCTGGATAAAGTGTTTAAGTCATGTAGCGTCGTAGGACAGTTTAGCGAGAGTGGGTTTGTTTTGGATTAGGTCAACCGGATAACTCAAGACATATCCAGGATATGTTGAACTAGATTCGTAGTACAGGCCCCAGGCCTCAAGTTAGCCGTTCAGCATAAATTACCATGGAGATCTAGCCCGGTAAGAAGTGAACCAGCGTCGCTACGAAGCTGGATTTTCGCTTAGCGAGCTAACTTCAGGGACAACTCTGGGTTTCCGGTCCTACGACGCTGGTTCACTTCTTAGCGGGCTAGATCAGGAAGAAAAAGAGAAATCTCCAACGAGGCGTTCTGGGGCAGCATAGACAGGTCTTTTCTGTGTTAGAGTGTTACTCCACAGGGTGTACTTTGAGGGTTTTGACTCTGCAGACCGTTTACATGCAGAAAAAGCTACATAACAGCAAGGGGACGGGTAATAACCGGAAAAGCATGACATGGGACCTTTAAATACAGTAACAAAGTATTTGTACTCCACTACTTCCCACCTCTGGGTAGGACAGTGCTCAGCTTGTAAGACGTCCCACAGTGTAATGAAGCACTAAAGCTCTCGAGGAGACGTATGGTCACCTCCAGCTGTGATTTGCTGTGTTGTAAAAGTCTGAGTCCATTCCTCAAACACGTGGGCACTGATGTAACTCGTTTTATGAAAGAACGTCTTGTGGAGAGCAACCTTTATGTGGCGAATGTAATTTTCTGTAATACTTTGACATTCAACTGTTTCTCCCCACACACCCATTTCAGTAAATCTTTTCAATGTTGCCAGGAAATGTGATTAAAGCAACAAATTATGTATTTAGAAGGACAATTTCTGTAATATATAATATACTTGTAAGGCAATGTGAAACGGTAGATGACTCAAACTACTATAAATACTCCTTAAGTGAAGCATGTACAAAAACCTACAGAACACACTAAAGGAAAGGGAACACCCCAAAAGCAACAACTTATATATGTATGAGGACGACTTCTGTAATATATTCTTTACTTACATGTTAGGCCATATGAAATCCATTAAACGAAATAGTCCATTAGTAAAGCATTTCCACACAGCATACCAGTAAAGAGTAAATGCAACGTGCTTGAAAAATGTCCTCTGTTAAACCCCGAGCCTGTTTTTCAGGTCTCAGGCTTGAAAATGACATTCCCAAAACAAATGACCATAACTTCACTTCTAAAAAGGGTTAAATTAATAATCGTTTTTCTCAAAGCAATGATAAACCTGTGAGTTGGATGTAGAAGTCTCAGAATCAATAAAGATGTTTTTATTTGAAAGTAAATTCAGATTGAACACAGTAAGAAAATGTAAATGATTGTGTCCGTCCCAAAAAAAAAATGACTTATAGTGAAACCACCCTTGGATGATGGGTTAGTAGACTAAAAGCTTTAGGAATCCAAAGTACAACATATAATAAGTACCCTGTATCAAGATTGATGCAAAACAAGTTAAATTTGACCTTTTTAGACAGATTTAGCACAAAAAAACACTTCTGGGGCCATTTGGGTGGATTTTCCATATCTCTGGCCCCCCTTGCTCGATTTTGCTGATTGATATCTCTTTCTAACCGTCAGAGCCAATGGAATCGAGGGGAACTCCCACATACTCCTTATTTGGTAATGTGTGTGTGTGAGACTGACGCATAGCCAAGACCGGAAGCTACGATAACTCTGGTGGCTACCATTAGCAGCTAACTTTTGCTCTCCGATTTTTACATAAAAATGGAATTATGGATCATAAATGAAAAAAATTATTATCCAGAAACATTAAAAACCTATGGATTAACCGATTCAGCCGTGTTTTCTCGTTTTAATGCTATTGAACACGTCTTTTGATCAGATTGACAGCTACGGTGAGACATCTCCCCTCGAAGCTACGTAAAGGTACGTGTTGTGATGTCTGTGTTTGCTTCCCCTGTCGCGAGTCCGGATCACTCAGTGATGATACTATACCTAAATAATCTGTGGAACCTCAGCTTTAATCGGATATCTTGCAGCTACGATAAGTAATAAGGGTACTTTTATCTTGAGTTCTGTGCCAAAGTGCGTTAGCATTTTTCGCTCAGGGGTCATTTAGATGCTTCTTATGAGACTTGTGGTTATTTTTTGGTAAAAATGGTTTGTATCGTCAGTTAGCTGAGATTATTCCCGTTAATCTGGTATAACACATTAATAGGTTCTTAAATATTAAGATCCCCTGAGACACAGTGTCGTGAGAAAAAAAAAGGACCCGCCGAGGGGGTCTTTGGGGCTTAACAGGTTAAGATTGTACTGGGATAAAAATGTTCTAATGACATTTTTAAGATGAAGATATCTGAACAAGGATGACATTCAACAACAGCCAAACTCAGAAGGTTGAATTCCCTCCTTGTGAGGATTTAATGAGAATAAATACAATTAATACATTCTTTGTAGGTCATGCATGCTTCTCCTTTCTTTCTCCTTGGATACAGCAAAACAACTTCCCTTTTTAGCGATTAATGTGCCACATGCGAACGATTAAACACCTTGAATCCTTCTTGCTTCAGACCTGTTTGTCTCGTTTCCTTTTTTTGGTTAATCGTTTTTTTCTAAATGCTAATTATCAGACCTCCTCCAAGATAATTAAAAGGCCTTTCTGTCTGTTGACTCTGCATGAAAATGCTGCTTCTGCGTAACTCATCGGTAACTCAGTACATTTGATTGGAATTGTGGGTAAAAAAAAGTGCAATAATCCACAGGCAACCCCTAGATTCCACCGGGTCCGTCTAACGCGCCGCGGTGCTCACGGCAATCGCGGCAATCGCGGCCACTCTAGTCAATGGGTGCTATTCCACCACACGTAAGGTCGGGCATGCAGGAAGTGGAACGGTCAGAGCATATAGCATAGGCCTATATATATACACACACACAAACTAATTTTGCAGACCCTATCCCTGTAGTCTTTCAAGTAGGAGGAGAAATGCCAGCGTTCTCCTCCGGTTTACAGGCACTGTGTAAATTATATAGGCTATATAGAATAATTATGATGATGAATGCATTTTTTTACCACTAAAATACAGCAACACATCTTGGATTCATGTCGTTTATAACTGGAATATTACAATTATTATTAACTCTGTCTGTACAAAGTAGCCTGTCCAGGAAATATGCCCAAATCAACAAAAACTGCGAGCCGGCAGGCAAGACGATCCGCTTCTGAAATGCTTCTGAAACGCGCCCGGTAGGGTATGACGCCGGAGGAGGCCGGACCAAAACCGCGGCACTGCCGTAACGCGCCGCAGACGGACCCGGTAGAATCCGCTGCCAACATATTGAGTTATGAGAGTGAATGTCAGAAGAGTCGGTGGTATTGGTATCACGATTAAAAATAGACGTGGTGTCAAGAGACATTTGAGGTTGTGGTTTTTATCTCCGAGCCAAATGCTGCGTTCACTGTCTGAGCTCATCATGATGTGAGTCACAGCGTCCTGCACGGAGGTCTATCTGTGATCCAAACCCCAAAGACTGCCTGCAAAGTCTCAGTCTGATGCACCACACACACTAACAACACACACTCACCACACACACTAACAACACACACTCACCACACACACTAACAACACACACTCACCACACACACTAACCACACACACTAACAACACACACACTAACAACACACACTAACCACACACGCTCACAACACACACTCACAACACACACTCACGACACACACTAACAACACACACTCACAACACACACTAACAACACACACTCACAACACACACTCACAACACACACTAACAACACACACTCACAACACACACTAACAACACATACTCACAACACACACTCACAACACACACTCACCACACACACTAACAACACACACTCACAACACACACTAACAACACATACTCACAACACACACTAACCACACACGCTCACAACACACACTAACAACACACACTAACAACACACACTCACACACACACTCACACACACTCACAACACACACTAACAACACACACACTCACAACACACTCACAACACACACTAACCACAAACACTCACCACACACACCTGTGGGATGGAAACAGTGAGTCATGTAACGGGTAATCAAATCAAAGCTAACTTTATTTATAAAGCACTTCTCAAACACAAAGGTGACTCAAAGTGCTGCACAAACACATGGTGGAGAATTCACCAAATACAACACAGAGCTATGGGGATAAAAAATGACTTTGAATAAAACAATTAATTAAAATAATAATAAAAAATAATTACAAAATAAATACAATTAATTAAATTTAAATATATACAAATTAAAAATAATAACAGGAATAAAATAAAACACAATTTAAATAAAAGCCAAATTAAAAACATTGGGTCTAGAGGTTACCGTATTCTCTTACAGTTACATAAAAACAGTTGCTATAGATACTTGTGTTTTTCCTTCTAAGTGGGATCTTGCAGCCACTGACATTAAGCTTTTACTGAATTGCACCCAATGGCAGAATAAGGCTCTGTTAACTTTAAAAATAGGATGCAGCACTCGTGGAAAAACAAACATCATTAAGGCTTCCTCATCTCTTCCAAATGTGGCAGCTCGCGTGGTGCCAGACTTGCTGACGACCTGAAGCTCCGCTGGCCGGTTGTTAAGGCGGGGGAAATGTGCAGGACGTTCATTTCCTTAATTTGCACCAAGACGGCCGGGGGGAAACGAGGGCAACTGGGAAAGGTGTCACAGATGGCAAAAGTACACACATCCTTCACTCAAGTGGAAGTACAGATACTCGTGTTTAAAAATACAGTAGAAGTACTGACTAAACTTCTTTACTCAAGTCAAAGTAAAGAGGCTTTGAAATGTACTTCAGTAAAAAGTACCCATAACTAGCAGCTGTTTTAAAGAGTACCTGACCTCCCTTTATATTAATAGAACAATAATGTCATTGTTAGCTAATGAATGTTTCCATGCTGAACAACGGCAACATGACAACGTTTCCATTGGTCCCTCTTCTTTAGAGGAGACCAGGAAATGATGGATACACGGATCGTGTTCAAATCAATAGGCACGCAATGACTCTAAAGAATAATGATCACGCACCAAACACACATTCAGACTAAAGGAACCAGCTGTTTGGAAAATGAGAGAAGTAGAAAGTACAAGTATTTGGGTTCAACATGTAAGAAGTAGAAAGTACAGGTATTTGGGTTCAACATGTAAGAAGTAGAAAGTACAGGTATTTGAGTTCAACATGAGAGAAGTAGAAAGTACAGGTATTTGAGTTCAACATGAGAGAAGTAGAAAGTACAGGTATTTGGGTTCAAAATGTAAGAAGTAGAAAGTACAGGTATTTGTGTTCAACATGTGAGAAGTAGAAAGTACAGGTATTTGTGTTCAACATGTAAGAAGTAGAAAGTACAGGTATTTGTGTTCAACATGTAAGAAGTAGAAAGTACAGGTATTTGGGTTCAACATGTAAGAAGTAGAAAGTACAGGTAGTTGAGTTCAACATGTGAGAAGTAGAAAGTACAGGTATTTGTGTTCAACATGTAAGAAGTAGAAAGTACAGGTATTTGGGTTCAACATGTAAGAAGTAGAAAGTACAGGTATTTGGGTTCAACATGTGAGAAGTAGAAAGTACAGGTATTTGAGTTCAACATGTAAGAAGTAGAAAGTACAGGTATTTGAGTTCAACATGTAAGAAGTAGAAAGTACAGGTATTTGTGTTCAACATGTAAGAAGTAGAAAGTACAGGTATTTGAGTTCAACATGTAAGAAGTAGAAAGTACAGGTATTTGAGTTCAACATGTAAGAAGTAGAAAGTACAGGTATTAGAGTTCAACATGTAAGAAGTAGAAAGTACAGGTATTTGAGTTCAACATGTAAGAAGTAGAAAGTACAGGTATTTGTGTTCAACATGTAAGAAGTAGAAAGTACAGGTATTAGAGTTCAACATGTAAGAAGTAGAAAGTACAGGTATTTGTGTTCAACATGTGAGAAGTAGAAAGTACAGGTATTTGAGTTCAACATGTAAGAAGTAGAAAGTACAGGTATTTGTGTTCAACATGTAAGAAGTAGAAAGTACAGGTATTTGAGTTCAACATGTAAGAAGTAGAAAGTACAGGTATTTGTGTTCAACATGTAAGAAGTAGAAAGTACAGGTATTTGAGTTCAACATGTGAGAAGTAGAAAGTACAGGTATTTGTGTTCAACATGTAAGAAGTAGAAAGTACAGGTATTTGGGTTCAACATGTAAGAAGTAGAAAGTACAGGTATTTGTGTTCAACATGTAAGAAGTAGAAAGTACAGGTATTTGTGTTCAACATGTAAGAAGTAGAAAGTACAGGTATTTGGGTTCAACATGTAAGAAGTAGAAAGTACAGGTATTTGTGTTCAACATGTAAGAAGTAGAAAGTACAGGTATTTGAGTTCAACATGTGAGAAGTAGAAAGTACAGGTATTTGTGTTCAACATGTAAGAAGTAGAAAGTACAGGTATTTGTGTTCAACATGTAAGAAGTAGAAAGTACAGGTATTTGGGTTCAACATGTAAGAAGTAGAAAGTACAGGTATTTGTGTTCAACATGTAAGAAGTAGAAAGTACAGGTATTTTGGTTAAAATGTAAGAAGTAGAAAGTACAGGTATTTGTGTTCAACATGTAAGAAGTAGAAAGTACAGGTATTTGAGTTCAACATGTAAGAAGTAGAAAGTACAGGTATTTGAGTTCAACATGTAAGAAGTAGAAAGTACAGGTATTAGAGTTCAACATGTAAGAAGTAGAAAGTACAGGTATTTGAGTTCAACATGTAAGAAGTAGAAAGTACAGGTATTTGTGTTCAACATGTAAGAAGTAGAAAGTACAGGTATTAGAGTTCAACATGTAAGAAGTAGAAAGTACAGGTATTTGTGTTCAACATGTGAGAAGTAGAAAGTACAGGTATTTGAGTTCAACATGTAAGAAGTAGAAAGTACAGGTATTTGTGTTCAACATGTAAGAAGTAGAAAGTACAGGTATTTGAGTTCAACATGTAAGAAGTAGAAAGTACAGGTATTTGTGTTCAACATGTAAGAAGTAGAAAGTACAGGTATTTGAGTTCAACATGTGAGAAGTAGAAAGTACAGGTATTTGTGTTCAACATGTAAGAAGTAGAAAGTACAGGTATTTGGGTTCAACATGTAAGAAGTAGAAAGTACAGGTATTTGTGTTCAACATGTAAGAAGTAGAAAGTACAGGTATTTGTGTTCAACATGTAAGAAGTAGAAAGTACAGGTATTTGGGTTCAACATGTAAGAAGTAGAAAGTACAGGTATTTGTGTTCAACATGTAAGAAGTAGAAAGTACAAGTATTTGTGTTCAACATGTGAGAAGTAGAAAGTACAGGTATTTGAGTTCAACATGTGAGAAGTAGAAAGTACAGGTATTTGTGTTCAACATGTAAGAAGTAGAAAGTACAGGTATTTGAGTTCAACATGTAAGAAGTAGAAAGTACAGGTATTTGGGTTCAACATGTAAGAAGTAGAAAGTACAGGTATTTGTGTTCAACATGTAAGAAGTAGAAAGTACAGGTATTTGGGTTCAACATGTAAGAAGTAGAAAGTACAGGTATTTGTGTTCAACATGTAAGAAGTAGAAAGTACAGGTATTTGGGTTCAACATGTAAGAAGTAGAAAGTACAGGTATTTGTGTTCAACATGTAAGGAGTCAAAGTAAAAAGTCATCAGGAAAATAAGTCGTGGAGTAAAGTACTGATACCAGAAAAATGTACAGTAACGAAGTATTTGTACTCCACTACTTCCCACCTCTGGTGCTACCTAGGAGGAAAGAGAAAACATCCCCCTTTTAAATGTGTCATGAAAGAACGCCTTGTGAAGAGGAACCGTTAGGTGGTGAATGATGATTATATTCTGTAATACTGTAACATTAAAGAGCCCTATTCTGCTTTGTGGGGTTTTTTCCTTTCCTGTAGTGTGCTATATAGATTTGAATGCATGTAAATGGTCTGCAAAGCCAAGAGGACTCTTTAAAGTAGAGACACTACATACTGATATACACCTGAACATCATCAGGAGAGGACTCTTTAAAGTAGAGACACTACATACTGATATACACCTGAACATCAGCAGGAGAGGACTCTTTAAAGTAGAGACACTACAAACTGATATACACCTGAACATCAGCAGGAGAGGACTCTTTAAAGTAGAGACACTACATGCTGATATACACCTGAACATCAGCAGGAGAGGACTCTTTAAAGTAGAGACACTACATACTGATATACACCTGAACATCAGCAGGAGAGGACTCTTTAAAGTAGAGACACTACATACTGATATACACCTGAACATCAGCAGGAGAGGACTCTTTAAAGTAGAGACACTACATACTGATATACACCTGAACATCAGCAGGAGAGCACTCTTTAAAGTAGAGACACTACATACTGATATACACCTGAACATGCTTATAAAATGAGGATGATAATTATAAAATTCCATCATCATTACTCATTAAGTGGTTTCTTAAGTACTTTCAGATTGATTTAAACTAAGTATTTTCCGTAAGTACTTCTACTTTTGCTTGATTCCTGCATCAACAATTATATCCAACGATATAATTTACTTTTTTTTCTGAGTTCTACACATGGTAAGAATTAGAATTGCATGCTAACACTTTTCTCCTTCAGTGCATTTAAGATTACAGAAATGTTACTTGAGTATTTCTTTCCGGGGGGATTTCTACTCAATCTCTTAGCACTACTGCGGGAACGAGGTCACATGTTATAAAAGTTAAACAATCTCCCTGTGTCTCAGACATTCTCAAAGAAATACTCAACGACGTCTCATTTTTCTAAAGTGGGGAATTCACCTCAAGCGTGAACTCAAGGGTCTAAAAATATTCATGACTTCAGTTGCCAAACATGAGTTCCTACTCTGCATCATTAGCTTCTCACGTCCAGCACATTTGTGTTAGAGCCTGTGGGAATTGGTAGCAGCAGAAGGAGCCAATGCAAAGACTTTCTGCAGGTCACTCCTTCTCTGCATGGGGCCGTCTGAGGAAGCAGGTTGTGGCCCTCATGCTCCGCCCTCAGAAAGACTCCTGTGATCCTAACATCCTCACACACTATTCAGACCAAGACAGACAGCAGCAGCAGCAGCCATGTCTCACGTCTGAGTCAAGAAGGAGGAAAACGCAGACATACAGGAAACTGTGTGATCAGTTACTACAGAGAAACTGCTGATCTGGGACCAGCTAAAAAGGGACAAAATGGGTGTTTGGACAGCCCTGATTCTGGCCTCACATCTGCTGTTAAATCTCAGCCTACGTGTGGAAGCCCAGGCTTTAGGTAAGTTGCATAAATACTTCTTAACAAAACGTGTCATTGATTGGTGATTGCTACGGATGACAAGTCAAGAATCTTCTTTAAAGGTTGTCTGTTTGAGTTTCAACACACGCACAAGGAGGAAGATGTCTTTGATTTAATTTGCACTTTTTCTTACAACCTGCCTGTGATGTAATCCTCCATTTTCCTTATCTGTCAAATAAGACTTAATGGCTCCACTCCACTGGGGATTTGAACACACTATGAGTTGTGATGCATAATGGATCAAGCAGAGCACTGAAAGAGAATATCATGCAGAGGCACACAAAGGATTAGACATGGTGTGATACTCACTGAACAAAATGCTAAATATCCCGTCAGTTCGGGGAGATATGAAGCAGTTTAATACATATTTTCTGAAGTAAAGCCACCCTGCTTTACAGACAGATCTGTGTGATTACTGCAGCGTCAGGAGGCCCAGCTTTCTGGCTCGCATTAGTTCAAACTATGTCCCAGCTGGGTCACACATGGGAACCATCACAGATGATCTGGGGGCAATATTGCACTTGAAGTCACACAAAGTGTATGCACAAACTCTCCTACAGTCTCACGCACATCTGTTCAAGGTCACACACACATTGGAGCTGCAGACGACATGGAGACACATTGTGGTGTGGTGAGTTTATCAGCTCCTTTGATAAATGGAATACCTTCACGCAGCCATTAATCTCTGCAAACTCTGGGCTGCGGACGCCTGATGGTATTTATAAAACAAGTCCAGAGTAATGGATTTCATCATCTATCATTTCCCTTGCAAATGACTCGTTGTATGCACGACTCAAACGGAGCGGGAACGATGTAAAACAGCAGGACGTTGGACAGCAGAAAGCAATATAAATGGCTTTACCTGGAGTTGAAATTAAAGGAATTCAAAAACTCATTTCTTATTCTGGGCACAAAGATAAGACAGGGCCACCCTTTGAATCAGATATAATCCATATCTCTATCCAGTGTGAAAGGAGTTGCATTTAGTGATAAGCCTGCAGAGGATTATCAGCTTTTCACTGTAAGAAGCTCTTTAGTTTCAGCTCTTTGTTAAGCATTGCAACATCACTGTTTTCCGCTCTTATGGCATCTGTTGGCAGTGAGAAAGCTTTAAAAAGTGACTGTACACTACCCGGTGATCACTATACAGCAGACAGACACAGTTATAGTGAACATAGTGAAGCATTTAGATCACATGTGTCAAACTCAAGGCCCGGGGGCCAAATCAGGCCCGTGATGGATTTAATTTCGGCCCGCAGGATAATGTCTAATTCCTATTAGATCTGGCCCTCCGGTATATTGCACGCACACCTTCACTCCATCCTGAGGGTCTCCTCCGCTCAGAGCCTGACCCCAAACATTGATGACCTTGCCCCCAAGATGAGATGCCAAGTATCTGAGCTAGCATCACAGAGCAGCACACTGAGTTCAATGGATGCTTCCTTCTGCACTTTCTCTCAGGACAACAGGGCATGTTTGGTTTTCTCTTTGAGGGGAATAGTTTTGTTGAAGCTGTTGTTGGCCTGTGGAGAAATGTACTCATAAGAAATTACTCTGGAAAAGCTGCAGATAGAGCCATAAGAAATGAATGTAACTGATTATTTAATGTTGTTTTTATAGGCAATCATTGAAGCTTTGTTAGTTCCAGGTTTAATATGTGCAATAAGTTCATTTCAATAAGTTCTGCAATAAACATTAACCAGTCCGGCCCTCCACTAGTACCCATTTATTAATGTTGGCCCACTGTGTGTTTGAGTTGGACCCCCCTGACTTAGAGGCTAAAGAGACACATGTTTCCCTAAGGTGGTGGTGGAGACCAAAAACTGAGCAAAAATGGGGGAGACCCTAAAACTCTAAATAAATGGAAATGTCTCTTTAATTATTGGAGATTTAATTTAGCAACTGTTTGTCAACAAGGTGGGCGTGTTGACTTTAAAGAAAAGATGATCACAACTCGTTCTGCTTTCACCAAATGGCTAAAACTAAACGGTTATTTGAGATGTTTTTGATTTTACATCTTGAACTTTAATGGATGTTTGCTCCTGATTGGCAGATTAGTTATTAATTAATGTCAACATGTGACTTCCTGTTGTGATTAATTGGCTGCTGATGATCATTACTGGTTGAGGTTTAATTAAGTACGTCAAGTGATGGGAAGAAACTGAGAAGCAAGAACTGCACAATTGTGAGTTTACCTGAGTATTTCCATACCTTTATAATTCTGTTTTACTTCAACTTCGAGGCAAATACCTTGGACTGCACTTCATGTATTTGCTTCCTTTAGTGGCTTGTCACCTTTCAGATTCAACTAAATATTCTTAAAACATAAAATAGGATGTAGATATTTTTTTCGTTATTGTATTGTAAGTTACGGCCAGATTGTTATTGATCTCCAACAGAAAATGTCCATGCTACCCATCAAGGGATAAGTATGAATAAATAATTATAATCCAATAGTATGATATACTTTATTCTGGAGTGGGCCGTTCTGCATATTGAACACTTAAGCTTTTGGTACTTCTCAATGTTCTAATAGTAATAATGTTGTTCTTATGGAGAAAAGTTTAGATTGCATACCTTTTCGTGTCAATTATTTACACTGGTGTGCCTCGATTTTCGATAAAGATCTGAGTACTTTTTCCACCACTGGGTACTTCTAAACATGAAAGGTATGAGATATATCAACTTGACCGTGTTGGATTTATATTCAGGAGTTAAGAAGAGGACAAGACACAGCAGTATGGCTTCAGCTGAACTTTATGAAGCTTGAAATGGAGTTTAATCAGGGGCTGCGTTTTCTCAGGATCTCTGGGGTGAGAGGACCCTGACCCCCACAAAGCTCTCAGTCCTCAAGATGTATGATCTGCAGGACCCAGTGTGTCCACCTCATTTGTTCTCCTGATGATCTGCTCAGTTTTGGAGTTTTATCAAATGAATGGACTGATGAGTTAAAGGTCCCATGACATGTTTTCCGGTTATCACCCGTCCCCTTGTGTTATGAAGGTTGTTCTGCATGTAAACGGTCTGCAGAGTCACAAACCCTCAAAGTACACCCTGTAGCGAGTAAAGCTCTAACACAGAGAAGACCTGTCTGTGCTGCCCCAGAACGGCTCGCTGGAGATTTCTCTTTTCCCATTGTTTTCTTCCTGGTCACAGTGACGTAACGACGACCAAATGGACCCAAATGGATCAATCCGTGGTGGAGCTCCTCACACTCACATAGTCACTCAGCCGTATATTTTCTCAGCCGCGCTACTCCGCGGAGTTTCGCCGGCACACACACTCACTCAGCCTTATGTTTTCTCAGGCTGTGAGTGTGTGTGTGTGCTCAGGCTGAGTTCTGAGGTGTCTCGCTGTCTCGCAGACCCCACGCAGCAACCAGGAAACGACACCAGGGTTGCGTTCCAATAGTCCATTTATCTTAGGAACCTTCCTAACCGAGTGAAATTACCCGGAAGTCCCTCAGTGGCAGCTGTAGAGGAAACTTCTGTGTAGCTATGCAGTGGGAGTCACCGACTCAGGAAGGAGACACGGGAAGAGCAGTAGCTTTGATGTCAAACACATGATGGTTTATTTGGAGTTAACGGCCGGAGGATTCACATCACAAGTCCAAGAGTCAGAGGTTCTGACTTCACGGTAGAGTTGCCACGTCAATTCTGAAGAACTCTACCCCAGACCCATGTATTTAGCTAGTTCAGAGAGCATCATCAACATGCTGCATAACAAGATAGAATGATAACACCTCTATCAGCTGACGCCAACAGGCAGGAACAGGGAGACAAAACACTGAGAGCACAGCAGCCAAGGTTACAGGTGCCTGTGCTCAGTCAGGACAGTTTGAACTGATACACTGGGTCAAAGTTATGGGCCTTGGAAAATATTTCCACAACAGCAGCCATGATAAGTGCCGTTCCAATTCTCTCGAGATGATAGGAAAGGAGGTTTCAAACTTCCTTTATAACCTCCTTTAGCTTAGGAACCACTGGACCTCCCTAACCGAAAGGAGAGGAGAAAATGCTGCCCCACAATGCATTGCAGCCGCAGCATTTGCCGTCACACAACAGTCAACAAACGATTATGACGGAGAAATGATATCATGAAAGTTACGGTGCTTATTAAGCATTTTAAAACGTATGTGGTAAGTTGCCAAAGTGCTTTGTTTTGAACGTTCATCAGTATTATAATCAAAAGAGAAATATGAACGTTAGTTTTTACTGAAATGATCAAATAAAGTCAACATCTCACAGTCTTCACTGAGCTGTGTGGGGTTTGTTCAACTTTTAAAAGATGTTTGAATGGTGATATACACAGTGATAGATGTTAAGGACTAACGTTTATAATAAATACATTTGTGTTGATTTTAAGATCTTTTCATCAATCATACGTATTGGGATCATTTGTATTAATGTGGACCGGAGGGAGAGGGGGACGAGCAGAAGCTTCACTTTCCTTTTTTATTTCAATTCCAACTTTGGTCCTGAAGAATATGTTTCTCTGTTGTCCACGTTCATAAAGCATAAAGCAACAGCGTCAGAGCACGGTGCAGAGTCTCTAGATGAGTTTACAGTAGTCCCTCGTTCTTATTGAACATCCATGTTGGAGTCCGCTGTATAGAAACTAGTTTCCATAGTTACCCCACAGCAGCAGACGCTCATTCATGACGTCCGCTGGCGCATCATAAACACTCAGATAGTGAAAGTGCATTCGATTCTCTAAAGTACCGCGGTCTCTTCTCCTAAGTCCTTTTGAATTCTCCTATCCACTATCCCTTAACCCCGTGACGTTTCACTCAGAGGTCAAGGAATAGGAGATAGGGTTAGAACTTAGGAGCTGATTTTTGGATTATCGGAACACAACCCAGTAATGTAGCTCACACTGTCCGCTCCTCGATCCTCAAAGGGCGGAGCAGCGAGCCCCGCAACGTCCCGCCTACACGGCACCCAGACCCCACGCAGCATTCTCATCTGTTTGTCATTACTGGTGTCATTTTCTGGTTGCTAACAAACGCCATTGTAACACATAATCACTGATGTTCCGCTGTAACGGTGGTGGACTCATCAGAACAGAGTGGGCGAGTTGACCAATCAGAGCACAGTGGGCTCACAGGGAGGGAGGGGGGAGGGGCAGGAGCTCCAACAAGCCGTGTACAGAGTGAATACACATACTATACAGAGATGCTGTATGAGAAAGTTTGTGAGTTTGGAAAATTGCACAATATACATTTATTTTAGTAGACCTCAACAATGGAATTATGATCAGTAGAAATGGCCATGACATGGGACCTTTAAAAGGAAGTATTCAGACCCTTAACTTAAAGGTCTCCTATCATGCAAAATGCACTCTTTGATGTCTTGTATACATCAACATGTGTCCCCGGTGTGTCAGGGAACTCACGCAGCGTCAGGAAATAAAACCCTCTCTTTTCCTCCGTACCCAAATCTCTAAAAACGGGGAACAACGGAGCTGATCCAGATTTGCGTCCGATATGACGTAATATCTGAAATGTGGACCCACGGCCCAATCAGAAACGTTGCTATCAGAAACAATGCCCGACTGGTTTGGACGTAATATGGTCGGTGTTTACATTAGCATCGCTAACACTCAGAGCTAACCTGTACTGGAGAGCATGTGTGTGAAGAAGCAGGAAGTAAAAAGGAACTCACCTTGTGGTATAACCGGCAAGAGAGAAAGCCTTTGAGCTCCAGACTGTTTCAGAGAGAATCCTTGATAATCCATGATATGGCGTTTCATCACGGCAGCATTTAGTTTAGACGGTAGCTGCCGGGTCCCGCATGAGCTCAGACCCCTCCTCTTTAAAGCTTTATACCCAAATCAGCACTTTAGAAACAGGAAGTGAAATAGAGGGATATGAGGCATGGCTAGAATGATCTGTTTGGTATTTGGAGCAAAACACTTCATAGACATGTTTTTTATATATTTTTATACATCTGAGACCCAGTGGCGGAGCCAGGATATTTTCAGTGGGGTGGCCAGGATGGAACCAGTGATCATTTTGGGGTGGCATTGAAATCACTATTATATGAACATAAAAATACATCGCACTATAAAATAAGGGGTTATTTAAGGCACCTACAACACACCTCTACATTATTTGGGATTAAGCTAGTGGTGGAATAGATCAAATAATATTCAGTATATCTAACTATTTTTTTCGTATTCCCGCAGGCAAAGTATCAACGAAGCTTACATTATACAAATGTAATGCAATATACAGACTGTTTAGCTTATGGTGATCAGCAGCCCTATGAGCTCATTCTCTCAGTGTATCATCAGGAATACAGAGACACACACACACATCATTTAAATAAGAGTTTTTAAATCAAATGATTGGTTAAGAATAAACATCTTAAAGTAAATAACAATAAACAATAGCCCTTAACCCGGTAAGGCCCCCGGTTGTAATTTTACAACATTACCTTAAGCTATCCAAAAAAGTCAGTAAATGTTTTTGTTTTTTTAAAAGACTACATTTACATAGTCAACAGGTCCTTTTGTTCAGCCTCAGCATGCTATTGGGTAGTAAATGTGTTTATAGGTCCTGCCCTCTGGCCATACATATAAGACTAACATTCCAGACAATAGATTTCAATAGTCATCTTTTATGGTGTAAATGCCTTTTTAATAATAACATTTTTGAATGGAACATTCTCAACACAAATTCATCAATCCAAATAAATATAACTTAAATATGTGGGAAAATACAGTGTTTGAAATGTATAATTGAAATGAGATGTTAGCTTTTTGTTTTGATATATATATATATATATTGTATTCCAGTCTCCCTTCAGATATGTTAAGTGGCATGCAATTCAACACAATGCAGCTCACCTCCTTCAAAGTGAAATTAAAAACCTCTGCATTTTCTTTATAGATATTAACAGTACTTCATGTCAGCTTAGTAAAAAAAAAAACATAACAATTATTATTTACAATGGACTACGCTTAGCTAACAGACTAATTTCCACCACTCATGGACCACACTCACCTTTTCTCTTGAAATACTGGGTGACATACTGTCGCCCTTTAGTTCCTCTCTCTTTTCTTTCTCTCCTTTCTTTTCTTTTTCAAAGCATGGCTTTGTGAGTCGTTCAGACATGGTGTTGTACCCTTAAAAAGGGAAATAGTGAGTGAGAGAAGTGAAGACATACAATCACGCAGCTCCCGCCTTCACTCGTCTGAATCGAGCGATCTTTATAATGAAGCTTGTACATTTACAATGAATACCTGGCATGAAAACGGGTCAGGGGTGAAAAAGGTGAGAAGGATATTATCCCTCTAGGGGGGTCCAGGGGCATGCTCCCCCGGAAGAACATTTTGAATATTCCATATTTTAAAGCATTGAGATGCATTTTTTTGCCAACCTGGGGAGAGCTGGAGAAACTTAACTTCAGCCATGAGTCAAAAATATGATGGCCTCCTTACTAAGTATTATCAGGGATGCAAACTCATCAGGTATGGAAAAGGTGACAAGGACCCGAGCCCCCCGACCCCACGGAATATCGGCTTTAAAATGAGGAATAACAGGATGTTATCAGTCAGAACAACTAAAGCAGCAGTGGTAATAATAACAGAAACGCCAAAGAGTCACATCTAATAGAAATATATAAAAGCATTTATTTTAATTGTGTAGCAGTCAGTTTATAATTTTGGCAACACTGTTGAGCATTTTGAAAATCTATTTTCATGCCTCTTTTCAAGGCTTAGTCTTTCTATCTGTATAGCCACTGGTGTAAAGTAACTAAGTTAATAAACTCAAGTACTATACTTGGGTACAATTTTGAGATACTTGTACTTTATTTAAGTATTTCAATGTTTTGCTACTTTGTTCTTCTTCTCCTCTACAGTTCAGAGGTAAATGGTGTACTTTGAGCCACTACATGTATTAATACCTTTAGTTACTTCACAGATGTGGATGAATGATGTGAAATATAATCAAGTGTTAAATCAGACTTTAGTTCCACCTGGAGTAAATCCACCAGCTACCCTGCAGTATACAAAGCCATTCAAACTAGCTGCACCTTCATCAGCTTTGAGAACACTTTCATGATCAATCATTATAAAACACATCATATATATTATTCTGAAATGGACCAATCTGCACAACGACTACTTTTACTGTCGCTACTTTCACTATATTTTGATGAGAATACTTTTCTACTTTTACTTGAGTAACATTTTGAATGCAGTACTTTTACTAACAGAGTATTCACACTCTGGTACTTCTACTTTTACTCAAGTACAACATCTGAGTACTTCTACTTTTACTCAAGTACAAGATCTGAGTATTTCTGCTTTTAATCAAGTACAAGATCTGAGTACTTCTACTTTTACTCAAGTACAAGATCTGAGTACTTCTACTTTTAATCAAGTACAAGATCTGAGTGCTTCTACTTTTACTCAAGTACAAGATCTGAGTGCTTCTACTTTTACTCAAGTACAAGATCTGAGTACTTCTCCTTTTACTCTAGTACAAGATCTGAGTGCTTCTACTTTTACTCAAGTACAAGATCTATACTTATACCACCTCCGTTTATAGCCTATGAAAAACTATTAGAAAACGAAGGCTAAAGCTAACGTTAGCAGATAGTGACAATGTATGCTAGCTAGCTAGCTCAACGATAATATTGCGACAGAAAAACTTTTCAGTGCACATCACACTCTGCGCTCCGACAGGGAGCTCTGCTCTGAACACCTGAACGGCCCGTTCTAACAGCTGTTCACCAGCGGTCCAGTCTGTGCCACAGTGACTCCGGACCGCACAGTTAATATTAACGAACGCACCCGTAGGTAATGTGGCTGCTGAAGCTAGAGTATCATCGCGGAGCAGCAGAGCCGACAGGCAGGAAGACTCGAGCACACAGCTCGCGCTGCATTATAATATATAAAAAAAGAACACCATGCGTGTCATGATGGCACATAACAGCTCGCGGCCGCAGATTACTCCGGGTCCCAGACCCCCTCATACCCCAAACATATTTTTATTGCAGATCTACATGAATCACACAAACGACCTATTTTGGATTCAAAACGGCGAATTTCGCCGAAAGGTGAGTGATTTTCATGCCTGGCAATACACTCAAATTTTAGGACCAATAATTATGACTAAATTCTCCTTTATCTTTAGCTCTTTAACAGTGGTAAAACAACATATGTATGGACATGTAAATGCAACAGTGCCTAGCTTAGCTGCTAACAACATGACAAACGACCAGATTCAGCGGCACCACGAGGTATACAGCAGCTAGCTTCAATGACCACAAAGTTAGCCAGAATTAGCAAGAACCTTCAAACAATACAACAAAGTGCAAAATACACACTTTCCTCTGACAACGAACCACGGTGATGTAATACGGATTATATATAACATGGGTTGATAGATTTATAGTGCTTTGTATACTGTAATTACCTTAAAAAAGGGAAATAGTGAGTGAGAGAAGTGAAGACATACAATCACGCAGCTCCCGCCTTCACCTCGTCTGAATCGAGCGAGGAAGAGCGCAGTGATCCCTCCCACTGGAACCCCAAGGCATTACCAACAGATTAACCCACAATCAGCCCATACAGTAGGATACATCTATCTCTCAGGATTGACTATTCTTGTCTGTCACAATGGCACACACGTAAATACTAGCATCCCTGCTCACATGCTCTCACTCTCTGCTAGAAAGTGCTGTTTGGAGGCGGAGGCGGGACCAAACCATTACATGTAAATAGAAGGGGGTGTACAGAGGCTTTGGATAATTAACTTTTGGAAGAAAATAAGTTAAATGAATTGTAAGTTTAGTGAGTACATTATCAATATAACGTTATATTTATGTTAATTATTGATGAAAGGTTACTTAAACATTTTGTTCTTAATGTTCTAAAATTGTTTGGGCCCCCGTGGTGAGGGTGTTTGGGGTGGCCAATAGGGTGGCCAGGATTCAGCTGGGGGGTGGCCACGGCCACTCCCAGCCACCCCCCAGCTCCGCCACTGCTGAGACCTATGCTATTGCCTAAAAATAGCATGATAGGTCCACTTTAAAGTAGAGACACTACATACTGATATACACCTGAACATCAGCAGGAGATGACTCTTTAAAGTAGAGACACTACATACTGATATACACCTGAACATCAGCAGGAGAGGACTCTTTAAAGTAGAGACACTACATACTGATATACACCTGAACATCAGCAGGAGAGGACTCTTTAAAGTAGAGACACTACATACTGATATACACCTGAACATCAGCAGGAGAGGACTCTTTAAAGTAGAGACATTACATACTGATATACACCTGAACATCAGCAGGAGAGGACTCTTTAAAGTAGAGACACTACATACTGATATACACCTGAACATCAGCAGGAGAGGACTCTTTAAAGTAGAGACATTACATACTGATATACACCTGAACATCAGCAGGAGAGGACTCTTTAAAGTAGAGACACTACATACTGATATACACCTGAACATCAGCAGGAGAGGACTCTTTAAAGTAGAGACACTACATACTGATATACACCTGAACATCAGCAGGAGAGGACTCTTTAAAGTAGAGACACTACATACTGATATACACCTGAACATCAGCAGGAGAGGACTCTTTAAAGTAGAGACACTACATACTGATATACACCTGAACATCAGCAGGAGAGGACTCTTTAAAGTAGAGACACTACATACTGATATACACCTGAACATCAGCAGGAGAGGACTCTTTAAAGTAGAGACACTACATACTGATAAAAACCTGAACATCAGCAGGAGAGGACTCTTTAAAGTAGAGACACTACATACTGATATACACCTGAACATCAGCAGGAGAGGACTCTTTAAAGTAGAGACACTACATACTGATATACACCTGAACATCAGCAGGACTCTTTAACTTCCACATTTCAAGGACACAGCTCGTGTCAGAAACACGAGGACAGAGTTAAAAGAAGAAACTCATGCTTTGCAGTCTTGGCTGACACCGGACAGTCTCTGGCAGCATTTGGGAACAATGCGAGTCCCTCCTGACTGAAGGCCCGGCAGACTGCTTGTGTATTCATGCTGTGTGCAGATGGTGGACGACACATTCCCTGCACATCCTCTCCTGGTCTGCACAGATCCCAAGTCACTTTATTAAAGCAGGAGGACTCTCCAGCAATGAGTGCAGCGTCCCTCTGGCTTTAACTCGGTCAAACCTCCGCCTGTGAGAAGAATGGAGGAACTGTGAAACAGCTAAGCAGATTTGGAGAGGATACAAAAATAAATACATCATGCAACTAACTAGGGAAAATATATCGGTATCGTCAAAATGTACTTAAGTACAAAAAGTACTTATTCTGCACAGTGGCTCATTTCAGAATAATATAAAGTTAAGAAGTATAATCAGATCAATATACTTTAAGTATTACAATTAAAACGTGTTATGCAGAATGGATCTTTTCACATTATTATGGTTGTAATATTATCCTTTTTGTGTTCATGGGGGCATTTAAGTGTTGCAGTTTGTCAATGTGGACCAGATGTAGATACTAGAAGTACTGTGTGTGTTTTAGTAGTAAAGTACTGCATTATACAATATCAGCATATCATGTGTTTTTATATGTACAAACTAACTGTGAGGCAATATTTGAGTCGAAGTATGACGTAGCTTTAAATGGAAATAATCAAGTACAAATGTTTTTTTTAAGTATAGTGTAATTACTCATATTCCACCACTAGCCTTTGCCCACTTAGCTGATATATCTTCATAACTGATGATTATTGATCGAAAATGTCATTTGTAAAAGCATCAGTAGTCAACCAAACAATGTATTCCTTGATATATGATTTGTCTCTGTATAACCCAGCGTGATTGTCTTAGAAATCCACATTTCACTGAGTAAATGCAGGGTCTCAAAAGATCAACAAACACTGGGTCAACATCATCTCCTCATGTCGACTCAGGATGTGTTTGGGTCATACATATTCATACATCTGATCCTCCATTGTGCCTTTCTCCCTTCTCCTCCACAGTGTATGATCTGCTCACCTCACCGGACTGCCTGCCGGACCTTCTGCAGGGCGGCCTGGTGGAGCAGGGCGTGAACGAGGCTTTCATCCTGACCTCCTTCAAGCTTCAGCCCAAAACAGGAACCAGCATCTTCGCCCTGTTCAACCCGCGGGACAACAGCAAGTACTTCGAGTTCACCGTCATGGGGAAGCTCAACAGAGGTAAGAAGCTACGAGAGAAGAGGCTCTGCTTTCTCTGGAGGACATTCTTAAGAGAAACTGATAAATGATTCATGGACAAAGTTTTCTTTGTTATATTTAATAAAGTAATAAAGAAAGTCAATATACAAGTGAAATATCTCAAATGTAGGAACAGAGCAACTTGGTGGTGTTCTGCTTACAGTCACACTATATATTCAACTGGTCCCACCCTTAAATTCCCTTCGGCATCTAAAGACCCCCATCATTAAACCATAAGTCCTTAACCATTTGCCAATCAACCTTTTGCCCTCCTGAAATGTAAATCCTAAACATATGTCTCTGTTAAACACATATAGGATTCAAAATACTATTTAAACGAGTAAAAGGCAATCAGAGTAAAAGACATAATCTATACATATTATTTAAATGATTATATGAACATTTGACAAAACACTTTCCTATCATCTAAACCAAACAACACGACACTATAAACAAATAAACTAGGGCCGGGACTTTAACGCGTTAATTAAGATTAATTAATTACACAACAATTAACGCGTTAAAAAAAATTAACGCATTTTAATCGCACTTATTTTTGCACCGCGGAACGTTTCTCACTGGATGAGTTTCAGGCGTACCGATTATACTGGAGCACCAAATAACGTTCATGACTTCAGACAACAACAAACCACAGTGAACAACAGTGGGAAATGTTGTTTTAAAAAACGGACGGATGGAAGCGTTGATAAGAGCACGGTTGTGTGCAAATTATGCAAAAAGGAATTCGCATATCACCGCAGCACATCAAGCCTCAAGTATCACCTCAATGCAAAACATATAGCAGCTAGCGTGGAAGCTAGCGTGGACGTTAGCCTCTTTTATCGCGTTCACACCAAAAAGAGCCGGTACTAAAATTAGTTCATGAGAACCTTTTTACCCCCACGAAAGTCCCTGCTAGAGAGCAGAGAGCTGCTAGAGAGCAGGGACTTTCGTGCGGCTCTCTTGTGAGAAAAGAGCTATATTTCTGATTGGCTGGGCGGATTGCAAACCACGCCCCGTAAAACTCCCAAAAAGTTTTGTGAAGCCGCCATTTTATTATCCTCGCATTAGCATTATTAGCATTAGCCCAGCGCAGAAACGCAGAGAGACTAACTTATGGCAACACAAAATAAAACATGGGAGCGGTGGAGATGAGGAGGTGTCGGCGTTCTGGCGATTTACTCGGAAGGCTTCAGTAGAAGCTGCTGGGACTCCCAGCAGCTTCTACTGAAGCCAGTCCCCAACTCCGGGGACTTCCGGCCGGGGACTTTGGGCGGCAGTATACGCCGTGAAGTGGTTTGCGGCCTGCCAGTAAACCCAAAGCAGAAGAAGAAGAAGTGACGTCAGCGGCTTCATTTGCCTAATCCACCCCCAGGTTCAAAGAGTTCTCATGAACTAAATTCTCATGAACCTTTGTGGGAAAAGTACTGCGGTGTGAATGCGCATAATGGTATACTAAAATCCATGTGAAAAAAATTGCTTCTCACTGTTCTTAGGTCAAATATTTATATGTGATTAAAAATGCGATTAATTTCGATTAATTAATTACAAAGCCTCTAATTAATTAGATTAATTTTTTTAATCGAGTCCCGGCCCTAAAATAAACTAAACTAAATCTCTTCCTCATCCTCTCAGCTGTGTTGCGTTACCTGCGGAGCGACAAGAGGATGACCTCGGTGACCTTCAACAACCTGGTGCTGGCGGACGGCCAACAGCACCGGCTGCTGTTCCACCTGAAGGGCATGCAGCAGGGTCCGGGGGGCGTGGAGCTGCATCTGGACTGCAGGCTGGTGGAGACCATCAGGGACTTACCTGCCGCCTTCCAGGGTTTACCTGCAGGATACGGCACCGTGGACCTGAAGACCATGCAGGCCCGAGACCAGGTGGGCCGTCACTCACAGTAGAGAGTGGTGCAGGAGTGAGTCCTAAACCCAGGAAATAACTCAGCATTTTAGATCTTTATAAGGTCTGAGGTTAATGCAATTACAAGATTTTCATATTTTGTTCTATGAAGTAAAATACTTCAATGAATTTTAAAAACAGCGGTTGCTAACAAGTGTCTATAAAGTGGCAAGCCCAACATTAGCCGCCTTTAGCTTAGCGGTGGTGGCTTGAAGTCATGTGACCGTGCTGTAGTTCCTTTATAGCCCAACATTAGCCTTCTTTAGCTTAGCGGTGGTGACGTGAAGTCATGTGACCGTGCTGTAGTTCCTTTATAGCCCAACATTAGCCTTCTTAGCTTAGCGGTGGTGACGTGAAGTCATGTGACCGTGCTGTAGTTCCTTTATAGCCCAACATTAGCCACCTTTAGCTTAGCGGTGGTGACGTGAAGTCATGTGACCGTGCTGAAGTTCCTTTATAGCCCAACATTAGCCTTCTTTAGCTTAGCGGTGGTGACGTGAAGTCATGTGACCGTGCTGTAGTTCCTTTATAGCCCAACATTAGCCTTCTTTAGCTTAGCGGTGGTGACGTGAAGTCATGTGACCGTGCTGTAGTTCCTTTATAGCCCAACATTAGCCACCTTTAGCTTAGCGGTGGTGACGTGAAGTCATGTGACCGTGCTGAAGTTCCTTTATAGCCCAACATTAGCCTTCTTTAGCTTAGCGGTGGTGATGAGAAGTCATGTGACCGTGCTGAAGTTCCTTTATAGCCCAACATTAGCCTTCTTTAGCTTAGCAGTGGTGATGAGAAGTCATGTGACCGTGCTGTAGTTCCTTTATAGCCCAACATTAGCCTTCTTTAGCTTAGCGGTGGTGATGTGAAGTCATGTGACCGTGCTGAAGTTCCTTTATAGCCCAACATTAGCCACATTTAGCTTAGCGGTGGTGATGAGAAGTCATGTGACCGTGCTGAAGTTCCTTTATAGCCCAACATTAGCCTTCTTTAGCTTAGCGTGGTGATGAGAAGTCATGTGACCGTGCTGTAGTTCCTTTATAGCCCAACATTAGCCTTCTTTAGCTTAGCGGTGGTGATGTGAAGTCATGTGACCGTGCTGAAGTTCCTTTATAGCCCAACATTAGCCTTCTTTAGCTTAGCGGTGGTGATGAGAAGTCATGTGACCGTGCTGAAGTTCCTTTATAGCCCAACATTAGCCTTCTTTAGCTTAGCGGTGGTGACGTGAAGTCAAGCGCTATATAAATAGAATGCATTATTATTATTATTATGTGACCGTGCTGTAGTTCCTGTATAGCCCAACATTAGCCACCTTTAGCTTAGCAGTGGTGATGAGAAGTCATGTGACCGTGCTGTAGTTCCTTTATAGCCCAACATTAGCCTCCTTTAGCTTAGCAGTGGTGATGAGAAGTCATGTGACCGTGCTGTAGTTCCTTTATAGCCCAACATTAGCCACCTTTAGCTTAGCAGTGGTGATGAGAAGTCATGTGACCGTGCTGTAGTTCCTTTATAGCCCAACATTAGCCTCCTTTAGCTTAGCGGTGGCGTTGTGAAGTCATGTGACCGTGCTGTAGTTCCTTTATAGCCCAACATTAGCCACCTTTAGCTTAGCGGTGGTGACGTGAAGTCATGTGACTGTGCTGTAGTTCCTTTATAGCCCAACATTAGCCACCTTTAGCTTAGCGGTGGTGACGTGAAGTCATGTGACCGTGCTGTAGTTCCTTTATAGCCCAACATTAGCCACCTTTAGCTTAGCGGTGGTGACGTGAAGTCATGTGACCGTGCTGTAGTTCCTTTACAACATTAGCCACCTTTAGCTTAGCAGTGGTGATGAGAAGTCATGTGACCGTGCTGTAGTTCCTTTATAGCCCAACATTAGCCTCCTTTAGCTTAGCGGTGGTGACGTGAAGTCATGTGTAACGTGAAAAAATACATCCCTGCGCCACTCTATTTCCATACAATAATGGAAATCTTTCCGTCCCATAAATGGATCCAAATTGGCTAAGCTGTCCTCTTTGTGTTGTTTTATTCCAACAGGAGAGTTTAGACGAGCTCAAGCTGGTGGTCGGGGACACGTTTGAGAACGTTGCTTCAATACAAGACTGCCATTTCCAACAAAAAGACTCCGTCCAAACTCTGGGTAAGAATATATCTATTAAAGCGGGAAGTCTACAGAGACACCCGAGTGTGTTCTCAGTTTGTCACTTGAGAACAGGCTCAGGAACCCCCTTCTCACCTTTCTTCAGTTTCACAAAGTAAACAGTGCCTTTCTCTCAGGGGTCAACACGAAGCAGCTGTCCAACCAGATGCTGGACCTAACGAAGGTGATAAATGAGCTGAAAGACGTCCTCATTCAGCAGGTGAGTTACACTAACAGCCCCACTGAGACCACTTCATCCCTGCTTCCTCACCCCCCCCGACAGCTTTACTGCATACAGACTTATTTATGCTTCACCTTTTCACAGGTCAAAGAGACTTCATTCCTCAGAAACACCATCTCAGAGTGTCAGGCCTGCGGTAAGACAACTTCTATTAAACAGCAATTTCTTTAACAAACAAAATATCAGATGATGATGGTTTAAATGTGTTAGAAAAATATCACTCGTCACCGGCTTGAGCTTCAACATCAGGATCCATGTATCTGTGATCCTCTCCAGAATGGAAGTAGTCATCACATACAGAGCATCTACTAGTTCCTGAACAGTGTCCTTCACATGCTGATATCCAAGAGAGGGAGTCACACAGTCACAAGATGGAGGAGTAGAAAGCAGTATTCAATGTTTACTTCAGATTAGCTCCACGTCAGAAATGAGCATGCTTGATGTCTCTCTCCATAGAGGCTGAATCATCATGTTAATCACATAGCTATCATCTGCATCCAACAGTCCTGATGCTCTTCTAGGTAATCACACATCCTGTCATGTGCACAGCTACAGTTGGGATACCTTTGTTATCATGTGTACTTTGATAGTGGAAGAGGACGTTCAGTATTTTCACAACAAAATGTGTTTTTTTGTCTTTGCTTCAAAGGTCTGGGGGGGACTGAGGTGGTGAAACCCAGGTGTGGTGCAGGTGTGTGTTTCCGTGATGTACGGTGCATAGAGACGGCCGACGGTGTGGAGTGCGGGCCGTGTCCAGACGGATACACCGGGGACGGATTCAACTGTGATGATGTGGACGAGGTAAGGCTCAGGGTGTGTGTGTGTGTGTGTGTGTGTGTGTGTGTGTGTGTGTGTGTGTGTGTGTGTGTGTGTGTGTGTGTGTGTGTGTGTGTGTGTGTGTGTGTGTGTGTGTGTGTGTGTGTGTGTGTGTGTGTGTGTGTGTGTGTGTGTGTGTGTGGCCTAGCATTACTAGCATTACTATTATAGTTAAGGTTAGGATAAGTCTCCAGGAAATGCATGTAAGTCAATGTAATGTCCCCTGAAGTGATGTATACATGGTGTGTGTGTGTGTGTGTGTGTGTGTGTGTGTGTGTGTGTGGTGTGTGTGTGTGTGTGTGTGTGTGTGTGTGTGTGTGTGTGTGTGTGTGTGTGTGTGTGTGTGTGTGTGTGTGTGTGTGTGTGTGTGTGTGTGTGTGTGTGTGTGTGTGTGTGTGTGTGTGTGTGTGTGTGTGTCATATTGTGCTAAATCTGGCAGCACCAACACCCATCTGCCACATGTGGAAGCCCCTCTTTAGTTTCTCACCTGCTGAGCCCAGAGTAAAATGCTTTTGTGTGCACACACTAGAGGGGGGCAGGAGTACGACCACCCTTGACAAAGTTAGAGTGGGGGTGCCAAACCAGGCAGCTGCACCACCACCTGGTCTGCTGAACAAGGGTTGTAGAGAAACCGTGCAGATCTTGACACCAGGATTGTCTAAAAAAAAAAAAGAACATTGTGTGAGAGAGGCACAGATACAATAACAATAATACATTTAATTTGAGGGCACCTTTCACAACATTCAATGTCACCTTACAAATTAATAACATACGAGTGGCATTACAATACAAAAATGTGTTGCATAGAAAACCACAGAGGAAAATTGCATTCAAAGGAGCCATTCAAGTGAACTAATTATTCGTTAGGCTTGATTTGAAATAACACAGTGTCTGACTATATCATATATGTGATATCATTACTTTTATTATTCGTTAGGTATTTTGTATTCGTGGTTATCAAGTATCAGACACTTTGAATGATTGATTGAATAATTAAACGATAGGTTGTCCACCGCGACTATGGCAACACCGGCGGGTCTAAACTAATCATTTTAAAACGTGGGGCGGACTTGTCCCACCCTCAAATAATGGATATTTTTAGGATACGATTTGTAAAGTTGGCTGACAATGAATCTTATGAACTGTTAATCCCAGCGCATAGCAAGAAACAGTATATTCAAATTCTTATTTTGGATTCAAACGACATTGTAAAAGGCACTCAAGAGAGCGCAGATCTCCACCAAGGCCATGCACTATCCAACATTAATATTAAAAACACATTTGCGTATCTACCCTGTGATTCAGATCTGCTTCAAAATGTAATGGGTCATTCCTTGGCCCATTCTACACCTTTCCCCCAAGTTTCATTACAACCAGGCCCAAAGCCTTTCTGTAATCCTGCTGACAAACAAACCGATACCAGAACATGACCTTCTTTGTGGAGAATAATAGCAGCTTGTTATTCTCACCCTTACCTCTGGTGTTAGCTTCAAGGTCAATCAATCAATCAATCAATGTTTATTTATATAGCCCAATATCACAAATGTTACATTTGTCTCAGTGGACTTTACAGTTTGTACAAAATATCAGTATGACAATACGACACCCTCTGTCCTTAGACCCTCACATCGTACAAGGAAAACTTCCGGAGAAAACCCACAGTTTAAAGGGAAAAAATGGGAGAAACCTCAGGGAGAGCAACAGAGGAGGGATCCCTCTCCCAGGACGGACAGACGTGCAATAGATGCCGTGTGTAAATTGAAAAGATAATACATTTGCAACATAGGTAGTCCAAATGTTTGGAAATGCATGTGTGTATAATAGGAAGATGAATCCACGAGGATATCCATCCAGGACCTATGATCCAGGACCACAGCCACGACTCAAGATCCAGGGCTCGCGATCCAGGACAGAGGAGCGCAGGATCATCCATGACTCCGGATCCCGGCGTATATAGACACCAAAAAGAAAGACATTTGGGGAAGCTGGGTTAATGGGAACATGAGAGTACACAGGTATAGACAGAGAGAAGGAAGAAGTAAGATGTCCCCCGACAAACTAAGCCGATATCAGCAAAACTAGGGGCTGAATCTAATCAGCCCTAACTATAAGCTTTATCAAAAAGGAAGGTCTTAAGCGCACTCTTAAAAACGGATAGGGTGTCTGCCGCCCGAACACAAACTGGAAGCTGATTCCACAAATGTGGAGCTTGATAAGAAAGGCTCTGGCTCCCATTGTACTTTTAGAGACTCTAGGAACAACCAACAACCCTGCATTCTTGGAACGCAATGCCCTAGTAGGACAGTAGGGTATAATGAGTTCTTTAAGGTAAGATGGCGCCTGCCCATTAAGGGCTTTGTAGGCGAGAAGAAGAATTTTAAATTCTATCCTGTGTTCTATAGGGAGCCAGTGTAAGGCAGCCAGAACAGGAGTCATGTGGTCCCTTTTCCTAACTCTGGTTAGGACACGAGCTGCAGCATTTTGAATCAGCTGAAGCGACTTGACTGACTTCTTGGTACACCCTGATAATAAAGAGTTACAATAATCCAGCCTTGAAGTAACAAATGCATGGACTAGTTTCTCTGCATCGTTTTGAGGCAAGATATGCCTGATTTTTGCAATGTTACGTAGATGGAGGTCAGGAGCAGAGGGGGGTCCAACACCCTCTTTCCATTGTCCAATCCCCCAATTTGATGACTAAAAGAAGATAATTAGCCGTATAATAGGAGGGTTGGTAAAGTGCAAATATCTTTCTAATCACATGACGTCACTGTCGGTCTGAGGCCATTGTAGACAAACTAAACCAGCCGTGATTATTTTGGATCTTTTTTTATATTAAAGTATTTTGCCTCTAAAACAAGCGTTGGCAGCAGAGAGGTGACAAGAAACCAGGTGAGACAACGGGAACAAAACTTCACAGGAGCTGCAGAAATGACAGCAACGGGAAAAAGTTAAAGTTTGGAAATGACGTCAAAGTCTGTTAATTAGGAAGTACAGGAGTGTGTGTGTGTGTGTGTGTGTGTGTGTGTGTGTGTGTGTGTGTGTGTGTGTGTGTCTTCTCCTCTTTGCTCTCATCCCTCTTCATAAGGCCTGACCCCTTTAGCATTATGTATTTTGCATGAGTCAAAGTGTCATCAGACTTAAAAGCTTTTTTCGGTAAGCAGCCCTGAGAGACACACGGATTTTGCAGATTTTTTTTTTTTAACAGTCCTCGTGTCCTCCTTCCTTCCTGCAGTGCCAGTTTAACCCTTGCTTCCCTGGAGTGAAGTGTGTGAACACCGCCCCGGGGTTCAGATGTGACGCGTGTCCTCTGGGATACTCCGGCCTGGCGATAGAGGGTGTGGGCATCATATATGCACAGACCAACAAACAGGTAAAACACTGGATCAAATATGGAGGATCTTACCAACTTTCAAACCCCTACTTTTCGTGCTGTAACTCAGAACACACCCAGCTTCAAAATCTGACTTTATTTGGATCTTAGCGACACACCTGAAAGGTTTAGAGCAGGGGAGGGCGACATACAGAACATATACGAAGGTCTGGGCCGCTCACTAGAGGTATACTGCCTCATAAATTCAGTTATAAGTTAGCGACATCAATCAAATGTAGGTACATGATGCTCGTGAGTGTTGGCAGCTCAGCCCTTAAAACAGACGCCTCAGAGTGATTATAATAAGAGGAAATATGAAGGGTTTATTTCAAGCTTGTTATGGAAATAAGTCATTGGGCTTTTTTCTTATCAACTAAGATATGTTAGAAAATGTTTCCAACTTGAATTGACTGAATTTATTTGAAAAGTGATCTTATTAACACATGAATACTACTGTGTAATATATGTTTACATTTATATTTAAGAAGTACAATATTGGTAGTAGCTGTAGCTATAAAGACAGTGTATGTAAAAATGCTATAAAATACTTTGGCAAAAAGTGTGGGATCCTTCTGGTGATCTAAACTGATATAAAGGAGAACCTGGAACACTAATTCTATCATCAGATAGTAAACGAGAGTGGATTATGTACAACATTTTTGAACAAAAGAACATTACTGTAGCCAATATAATCACTTTGCACCGGTGTTTGTTGTATTTTATGTGGTGGAACTGTCAAATCTGAACATCAACGGAGAAAGACTCATCTTATATTCTCTAATTTAGGTCTGTGACGACGTTGACGAATGCAAAGCAACGGACAACGGAGGTTGCGCCGCAAACTCAGCCTGTCAAAACTCTGAGGTAGGAAAACCATCCCCAACACTTCCCTTTAACAGAAGATGATCTCAATGATGTGGTGATGAAAAGACACCTGCTGTCCTTGTCTCTTGCTCAGGGCTCGTATCACTGCGGCAGCTGTAAGACGGGTTTCTCCGGAGACCAGGTGAAGGGCTGCAAGCCGGAGGTCAGCTGTGGGAACAGCCTCACAAACCCCTGTGATCTGAACTCTCTGTGCACCATGGAGAGGGACGGCACGGCCACCTGTGAGGTGGGTTCCTGCTCTTTAAACTCATATACAGAGACGGCAAAAGAACACAAATCTTTTACTCAAGTAGAAGTACAGAGGCTTTGAAATGTACTTCAGTAAAAAGTACCCATAACTAGCAGCTGTTTTAAAGAGTACCTGATCTCCCTTTATATTAATAGAACAATAATGTCATTGTTAGCTAATGAATGTTTCCATGCTGAACAACGGCAACATGACAACGTTTCCATTGCCTCTTCTTTAGAGAAGACCAGGAAATGATGGATACACGGATCGTGTTCAAATCAATAGGCACGCAATGACTCTAAAGAATAATGATCACGCATCAAACACACATTCAGACTAAAGGAACCAGCTGTTTGGGAAATGAGAGAAGTAGAAAGTACAGGTATTTGAGTTCAACATGTAAGAAGTAGAAAGTACAGGTATTTGTGTTCAACATGTAAGAAGTAGAAAGTACAGGTATTTGTGTTCAACATGTAAGAAGTAGAAAGTTCAGGTATTTGAGTTCAACATGTAAGAAGTAGAAAGTTCAGGTATTTGTGTTCAACATGTAAGAAGTAGAAAGTACAGGTATTTGTGTTCAACATGTGAGAAGTAGAAAGTACAGGTATTTGAGTTCAACAAGTAAGAAGTAGAAAGTACAGGTATTTGTGTTCAACATGTGAGAAGTAGAAAGTACAGGTATTTGTGTTCAACATGTGAGAAGTAGAAAGTTCAGGTATTTGAGTTCAACATGTAAGAAGTAGAAAGTACAGGTATTTGAGTTCAACATGTGAGAAGTAGAAAGTACAGGTATTTGTGTTCAACATGTGAGAAGTAGAAAGTTCAGGTATTTGAGTTCAACATGTAAGAAGTAGAAAGTACAGGTATTTGAGTTCAACATGTAAGAAGTAGAAAGTACAGGTATTTGGGTTCAACATGTAAGAAGTAGAAAGTACAGGTATTTGAGTTCAACATGTAAGAAGTAGAAAGTACAGGTATTTGAGTTCAACATGTGAGAAGTAGAAAGTACAGGTATTTGAGTTCAACATGTAAGAAGTAGAAAGTACAGGTATTTGTGTTCAACATGTGAGAAGTAGAAAGTACAGGTATTTGTGTTCAACATGTAAGAAGTACAAAGTACAGGTATTTGTGTTCAACATGTAAGAAGTAGAAAGTACAGGTATTTGAGTTCAAACATGAGAGAAGTAGAAAGTACAGGTATTTGAGTTCAACATGTAAGAAGTAGAAAGTACAGGTATTTGAGTTCAACATGGAAGAAGTAGAAAGTACAGGTATTTGGGTTCAACATGGAAGAAGTAGAAAGTACAGGTATTTGGGTTCAACATGTAAGAAGTAGAAAGTACAGGTATTTGAGTTCAACATGTAAGAAGTAGAAAGTACAGGTATTTGAGTTCAACATGTGAGAAGTAGAAAGTACAGGTATTTGAGTTCAACATGTAAGAAGTAGAAAGTACAGGTATTTGTGTTCAACATGTAAGAAGTAGAAAGTACAGGTATTTGTGTTCAAAAGGTAAGAAGTAGAAAGTACAGGTATTTGTATTCAAAAGGTAAGAAGTAGAAAGTACAGGTATTTGAGTTCAACATATAAGAAGTAGAAAGTACAGGTATTTGAGTTCAACATGTAAGAAGTAGAAAGTACAGGTATTTGTGTTCAACATGTAAGAAGTAGAAAGTACAGGTATTTGTGTTCAACATGTAAGAAGTAGAAAGTACAGGTATTTGTGTTCAAAAGGTAAGAAGTAGAAAGTACAGGTATTTGTATTCAAAAGGTAAGAAGTAGAAAGTACAGGTATTTGAGTTCAACATGTAAGAAGTAGAAAGTACAGGTATTTGAGTTCAACATGTAAGAAGTAGAAAGTACAGGTATTTGTGTTCAACATGTAAGAAGTAGAAAGTTCAGGTATTTGAGTTCAACATGTAAGAAGTAGAAAGTACAAGTATTTGTGTTCAACATGTAAGAAGTCAAAGTAAGAAGTCGTCAGAAAAATGTCTATCTATCATCTTAATATCTCTCCTTGTTGATGTTGCAAATGGAGCTGCTGGGATGCATGAAACATGACTTTGTATTGCACTGTGATGAAAGAGTTTCTATGTCTCTTTGCTCAGTGTGGAATTGGCTGGGCCGGTAATGGATACCTGTGTGGGAAGGACACAGATATCGACGGATACCCGGATGACAAACTCAAATGTAAAGACTCCAGCTGCAAAAAGGCAAGTGCAAACTACACGAAGATTTTATAAAAAGTGATGTCTATTGTCTTGGTTATGTGTAATGCATAAAGACTTTTCTGCAGTTGTTATCTCTTATTTTAACTTGTTTTCCCATCACATCCCTTCACAGGATAACTGCGTGTTCGTCCCTAACTCGGGTCAGGAGGACGCCGACAGGGACGGACACGGAGACACCTGTGATGACGACGCAGACGGTGACGGTATACCCAACGAACAGGTAGGTTTTAAAGGTCACCTATCATGCAAAACACAACAACCTTTTCTAGGTTAATTATTGAGTTTAAAGGTCAGGAAATAATGAAATATACACATAAAAGTTTCCCTAAAGATGTTTGCACGTCTTTTGCTTTAAAATGTCATAAAATAACTTGAGCTCTTTGTTGTTTATCTTAAAAGTCTCAAAGAAATGTCAAACCTGAAATCCACAGGTTGAGTCACACTTCCTTTAGGCCTCGTCTGCCAGGAGCCGTCAGTCTTAAATGGACTTTTAATCCAGTTTAAGCCCCATCATCTCACAGGTTCAAACCTCCTGTACGTTGAACAGTAACAGACTCCAAACTGGGAGAAGTGTAAAGCAATGACGACCAAACACTAAATCACACTAAATTACTTCTATTCTAAAGCTTTGGATATCTTATCTGGTTTTCACATTTCTCATATCTCCATTCGGTTCTTTGACCTTGTATTTCTAACTGTTTGATGCAGTGAATGAAACCTTTGTGTCCTCTGTGCTTCAGGATAACTGTCCTCTGAAGCCCAACGTGGACCAGAGGAACAGCGATAAGGACAGCCACGGAGACGCCTGTGATAACTGCCGCATCGTGGAGAACCCGGACCAGAGGGACACGGACAGTGATGGCCGGGGGGGACGCCTGCGACGACGACATGGACGGAGACGGTACGGACAGTACTGAGTCTGACTAAAGATTATGTAACCAGCAGTGAATGCACCCTCTGTTATAACTCCCCTGCACGAGTGTTTGCAGAGATGGCAAAGTACACACATCCTGTACTCAAGTAGAAGTACAGATACTGTGTTTTAAAAATACTCTGGTGAAAGTAGAAGTACTGATTAAACTTCTTTACTCAAGTCAAAGTAAAGAGGCTTGAAATGTACTTGAGTAAAAAGTACCCATAACTACCAGCTGCTTTAAAGAGTACCTGACCTCCCTTTATATTAATAGAACAATAATGTCATTGTTTAGCTAATGAATGTTTCCATGCTGAACAACGGCAACATGACAACGTTTCCATTGGTCCCTCTTCTTTAGAGAAGACCAGGAAATGATGGATACACGGATCGTGTTCAAATCAATAGGCACGCAATGACTCTAAAGAATAATGATCACGCATCAAACACACATTCAGACTAAAGGAACCAGCTGTTTGGGAAATGAGAGAAGTAGAAAGTACAGGTATTTGAGTTCAACATGTAAGAAGTAGAAAGTACAGGTATTGTGTTCAACATGTAAGAAGTAGAAAGTACAGGTATTTGAGTTCAACATGTGAGAAGTAGAAAGTACAGGTATTTGAGTTCAACATGTAAGAAGTAGAAGTACAGGTATTTGAGTTCAACATGTAAGAAGTAGAAAGTACAGGTATTTGAGTTCAACATGAGAGAAGTAGAAAGTACAGGTATTTGGGTTCAACATGTAAGAAGTAGAAAGTACAGGTATTTGAGTTCAACATGTAAGAAGTAGAAAGTACAGGTATTTGTGTTCAACATGTAAGAAGTAGAAAGTACAGGTATTTGTGTTCAACATGTGAGAAGTAGAAAGTACAGGTATTTGAGTTCAACATGTAAGAAGTAGAAAGTACAGGTATTTGTGTTCAACATGTGAGAAGTAGAAAGTACAGGTATTTGGGTTCAAAATGTAAGAAGCCAAAGTAAAAAGTCGTCAGAAAAATAAGTAGTGGAGTAAAGTACTGATACCAGAAAAGTGTATTTAAGTACAGTAACGAAGTATTAGTACTCAACTACTTCCCACCTCTGAGTGTATATATCATGGTATAGAACCAGGGGTAGGGAAAGTACTCTTGTAGTAAAAGTAGAATTTGAATTTGAAGCCAAAAGTTAAGTCTTTAATTGCTTGTTTTGTCCAAAAACCAAATATATTTCGATGAAAATCATAGCAGCACAGTAAATATTACAAAACTGGGACTGATAGCTTAGCATAGTATCTGTAAAGGGAAAACATATTTATATAGCAAGACTGTGATTGTTAGAAATACAAGTAACTTTACTCTAAAATGCATTTAATATATACTATTATGTTCCCTTTTTCCTATATATCTGTTATTATATCCTACCTATTTTGGAAAGAAAGCAAAGTGATCCCCTACATCCACTCCCTGTTGGCCTCATACACACGGAATATTCACCAGAAATGTGATGAAATTAATATCCAGTGGATTTCAAAAACAAGCCCAGGCTTCTGCTAAATAAAAAATATAAAGTCCAAGTCCTACCTTTCGGCCTCTGAGGGTCTGCTGCTGCCCCCCTGCGGTGGATAAAAGCAGCATCTGAACACAGAGGAGGTTTAACTGCATGGGAAATACAACAGTGCAACCAAGTGGTGGAAGTTCAGATTACACGCTGTTATCTGTCGAGGAGAATGAGTGTTAAAAATATCTATGTGCATTATTATTCAATTAAATACAATTCAGTGATTGAGACTTTGAAAATTAAAAAAAGTAGGAATGTATTTCTTATAATTGATTTATTTTTTAAATGTATTAGAGCCTTTTCAATGTAATTGATTAAGAGTATATTAGAGATTAGATATTGACCTGCAACACTTCTAAAAATGCCCCTAAAAAAATCAATTTAAGAAAAAAAACGTAAATACAAGAAAATCTAGATTAATTTTAAAAGCTATAATAAAAATCTAAAAAAGTATTGAAATCTAGATTATTATTATTATTAGATATCATTGGAAGTACTATGTATTAATACAAATTAAGTTTGTTGTGCATCACGTCAAGGTCTGACTGTAACTCATCTGATTTAAAAAAAAAGTCGTTCTTGTATTTCTTTTCGCACCATTTATAGGAACAAGTAATCATAAAAATGGCTCATAATCTTTCCTAAGAGTCTCAAATAAGTGACAATGATAACAGATAATACCCTCCATCTCTCCCTTTCACCTCTGTTAAACCTGACAGTTCTCTAACCCCCCCCCCCTGCTGTCACACTGACTGTTTAATAACTCTCTCTCTCTCTCCTCTTGTTTCTCCGGCACCAGGGCCTGAAGAACTCCTGGATAACTGCCAGCTCGTCCAGAAACCGAGACCAGCTGGACCGAGACGGAGATGGAGTGGGAGACGCCTGCGACAGCTGCCCCCGACACGCCCAACCCAAACCAGGTAGGACTCATCATGTAACCGGTGTCGATTCGCGGGTTCTGCGTGTGTGTTTATGTCGTTGAAGGATGAGACCCGAGTCAGCATACATTTGAGAGGCCGATCTCCGTTTATTCACTGACTGACAAACAGATATATATACAACAACTCAGTCGTTATTAAATTAGTTTTCCCCTCACACCGATTCTTCTCACGTGGAACATATTCACCAAAAGGAAGAGGAAAACATGAGGGACACAATATGAAGAGGGGAAAGTCCACACCAAAAATTATCTTCTGAGTACAGTGACTGAATTTTGAGGAGGTTTCGCCCACTGATTTCAGACCTAGTCATGGTATTTAACGTTTTAATAAATGAAGAACACAGATTATTAAATACAGAACACAGAATTTGTGTGATTATACTATACAAATACATCTAACACTAAACACCACTGCATATTTACAACTGTTACACTCAGACACAGATGGGCCGACACATCTTTAGAAATACAAATAAATAAACCAACCAGTGCTGAAAAACATTGTTGGCTTGTGTGCCTTAAAAATATCACATCTCATCTATCAGACCGAGGAAGTTAGTAGTTGCTTTTTAGATTCAGTATTTACACAAAAACTTAGAAAACCTTACAAACTACCTCCAAATAAAAACCTTGCTCCTGGTTGTGATGGAAAATATTTCCCCAACACTGGTGACATTCCAGACACTAAACTTTAAGAAGCTTCACAAATTTGATATCAAAACGTCCTCAGCTAGTTTTAATGTAATGATATTTTGTAGACACAAATAGGTACAAGTCTACAAATATTCGACCCTAATAGAGTATGTTCACGTTACATTACATTACATGTCACTTACATACATTCAATACTGTGAACATTCCCCAAAAGTGTCTCTCCCAGGGACACAACGACATGCTGAATGCAGTGGGGACTGAACCAAAGATCAACGCATTACCCCACTGAGCCACAGCTTGTAGTGATACTTTATAAAATGAATGGATAATCAAAGTACTTCATGTGTGAGAAAAATGCTTTAGTAAAATCTCTGCTCTTGTTTCAGTCTGACATTGACAACGACTTGGTGGGAGACTCCTGTGACACGAACCAGGACAGGTAATAATACTCTCTATTCCTGCAGATATATAAACTTATTTCCACCTTTACTGACTACATGTGATTGTGTTTCCTCCCCTCAGAGATGTACACACATCCTTTACTCAAGTAGAAGTACAGATACTCGTGTTTAAAAATACTCTGGTGAAAGTAGAAGTACTGACTAAACTTCTTTACTCAAGTGAAAGTAAAGAGGCTTTGAAATGTACTTCAGTAAAAAGTACCCATAGCTAGCAGCTGCTTTAAAGAGTACCTAACCTCCCTTTATATTAATAGAACATGTCATTGTTAGCTAATGAATGTTTCCATGCTGAACAACGGCAACATGACAACATTTCCATTGGTCCCTCTTCTTTAGAGAAGACCAGGAAATGATGGATACACGGATCGTGTTTCAAATCAATAGCACCGCAATGACTCTAAAGAATAATGATCACGCATCAAACACACATTCAGACTAAAGGAACCCAGCTGTTTGGAAAAATGAGAGAAGTAGAAAGTAACAAGTATTTGAGTTCAACATGTAAGAAGTAGAAAGTACAGGTATTTGAGTTCAACATGTAAGAAGTAGAAAGTACAGGTATTTGAGTTCAACATGTAAGAAGTAGAAAGTACAGGTATTGAGTTCAACATGTAAGAAGTAGAAAGTACAGGTATTTGAGATCAACATGTAAGAAGTAGAAAGTACAGGTATTTGAGTTCAACATGTAAGAAGTAGAAAGTACAGGTATTTGAGTTCAACATGTAAGAAGTAGAAAGTACAGGTATTTGAGATCAACATGTAAGAAGTAGAAAGTACAGGTATTTGAGTTCAACATGTAAGAAGTAGAAAGTACAGGTATTTGTGTTCAACATGTGAAGTAGAAAGTACAGGTATTTGGGTTCAACATGTAAGAAGTAGAAAGTACAGGTATTTGTGTTCAACATGTAGAAGTAGAAAGTACAGGTATTTGTGTTCAACATGTAGAAGAAGAAAGTACAGGTATTTGAGTTTCACCATGTAAGAAGTAGAAAGTACAGGTATTTGTGTTCAACATGTAAGAAGTAGAAAGTACAGGTATTGAGTTCACCATGTAAGAAGTAGAAAGTACAGGTATTTGAGTTCAACATGTAAGAGAAAGTACAGGTATTTGTGTTCAACATGTAAGAAGTAGAAAGTACAGGTATTTGGGTTCACATGTAAGAAGTAGAAAGTACAGGTATTTGGTTCAACCATGTGAGAAGTAGAAAGTACAGGTATTTGTGTTCAACATGTAAGAAGTAGAAAGTACAGGTATTTGGTTCAACATGTAAGAAGTAGAAATACAGGTATTGGGTTCACCATGTGAGAAGTAGAAAGTACAGGTATTTGAGTTCAACCATGTGAGAAGTAGAAAGTACAGGTATTTGGTTCACATGTAAGAAGTAGAAAGTACAGGTATTTGAGTTCAACATGTAGAAGTAGAAAGTACAGGTATTTGAGTTCAACATGTAAGAAGTAGAAAGTACAGGTATTTGTGTTCAACATGTAAGAAGTAGAAAGTACAGGTATTTGTGTTCAACATGTAAGAAGTAGAAAGTACAGGTATTTGAGTTCACCATGTAAGAAGTAGAAAGTACAGGTATTGTGTTCAACATGTAAGAAGTAGAAAGTACAGGTATTTGAGTTCAACATGTAAGCGTAGAAAGTACAGGTATTTGTGTTCAACATGTAAGAAGTAGAAAGTACAGGTATTTGAGTTCAACATGTAAGAAGTAGAAAGTACAGGTATTTGGAGTTCACATGTAAAAGTAGAAAGTACAGGTATTTGTGTTCAACATTAAGAAGTAGAAAGTACAGGTATTTGTGTTCAACATGTAAGAAGTAGAAAGTACAGTATTTGTGTTCAACAGTAAGAAGTAGAAAGTACAGGTATTGTGTTCAACATGTAAGAAGTAGAAAGTACAGGTATTGTGAGTTCAACATGTAAGAAGTAGAAAGTACAGGTATTTGTGTTCAACATGTAAGAAGTAGGAAAGTAAAGTATTTGTGTTCAACATGTAAGAAGGTAGAAAGTACAGGTATTTGTGTTCAACATGTAAGAAGTAGAAAGTACAGGTATTTGAGTTCAACATGTAAGAGTAGGCTGGTACAGGGATTTGGTTTCAACATGTATAGAAGTCAAAGTAAAAAGTACAGTAACGAAGTATTTGTACTCTAAACCTATTCCTGCAGATATATAAAACTTATTTCCACTAGTTTCTCTCCTAAATTCTTTAATGTCGTCATGTGATCATTTCTCTTCCCCCACAGTGATGGCGACGGTCACCAGGGACACGAAGGATAACTGCCCCTTCGTGATAAACAGCTCTCAGGTCGACACCGATAAAGACGGGCTCGGAGACGAGTGTGATGATGACGATGATAATGACGGGATCCCCAGACAGCATCCCCCCCGGGACCCGATAACTGCCGGCTGGTGCCCAACCCCGACCAGATCGACGACAACGGTGAGTTCTCAAACACACTGAAATGTGCTCTTAAAAGGTGGGGTAGGTAATTCACTTCAGAAACACTTTTTTGTTATATTCCATGGAATGCTCTTAACATCTCCGATAGCAATGAATATTATCTTTAAATACTTTGACAATAAATATATAAAAAATGTCATCTGTGGAAGCCGTGGTACTGTAACGGCCCGTCCACACAGCGGCGTGCGTTGAAGCTTCCAACGCTTCTGCCCATTCACTTTGAATGGGGTGACGTCACTTTTAGCAGAACTGCATTTTGGGAAGCGACGTGGAGCGTTGCTGGCGTCAGCCAATGAAATCCCGTTTATGCAAATCTGCCAGTACAAGCGCCCTAGCCAATCAAAACCGCAGTGTATTGCTGGGAGAGAGATGAATACGCAGGTCATTTCCTCATATTCAAAAAACATGGAGGGGAAGGAAAATTCTATTATAGAGGGGTTTAGTTTAGGAATCACCCGGGTGCTGTTTGATCAGTCTCTGTTCAATCTTACCGGGATACAAACCGGAGGAGCGAGGCATGGAGGGAGGAGGCAGAGACATGTGGGTGAAAACTGGTAGGTTTTCGTCCTCTGTTTGGGGATTTTATACTTTTTCCCCACCAAAGTTTACCTTGTTTGTTTTTGTTAACATTTGCTATTGCTTTGTATGTCGGGGGCGGGAGATTCATGTGATTGGTTGTTGGTCGCGTTGCTCGCAAAAAATCCCCAAGCTCAGACACGCCCACACCTCAAGCGGTCAACGCACGCTGCTGTGTGGACGCTCCGTAAAAGCACGACCAATCATCTGAGCCGGCTAAAGTAACTGGTGGCCTACCTGCCTGTCAGCCTTCCATCTGGGCACAGCTTTGATCGTGCCCCTCATGGTCATGTGCGCGTTCGTGTGGTTGGAGGAGGGGGCTCTGTGAGGCAGTCTGAAGGAAGGGGCAGATTTTTCTCGGCTGCGTACTTTCAAATTCTAGCGCACTCGAGCTGGTTTCTCCATTCCTACCTACCCTACCTTTAATGTCTTTCATTTTTGTAAAGCACTTTGAATTGCCTTGCCTTGAAAACCCCCCAGGGAAAACAATCTGGTGATCCATCTACTAAATCTGATATAAAAGTACATTTGTGTTTTTAATATCGGTAAAAAATGTGAAAATTAGATTTGACCAGGATAATCTTTCTTAATCCCTTTAGAAAATATGATTATATTTATTATATATTATTATAATAATGCCTACTAGTACCAAAAAAAAGTGTTGACATGTGAAAAAATCAATAGTTTTGCCAGGAAAATATTTCAAAATCCCTAAAAAAAGGATAATAATCCCTAAAACATATGGTTTGAAAAGTGACAGGTTGAAAAACTAAAGTGTTTGACAGGATAATATCACTGAGCAACAATTTTCCACCCCTGCAAATACTTTTAAAAGAAGGTTTCGGCCTTTTGTATTTGGTCAAGATGCCACCAGACATTCACACAGTGGCCAATCAGAGCATCAGCTTCTATTCGTAAAAACATGTTTGAGTTTTCAATGAAGCTCATTCACAGCATTCTGCAGCGTATCATAACCCCGGTGTAGAGGAACACAAATATTTTCTTTTTCATGTACATAATCCAAAACAATCAGACGAATCAACACACCAAAGGAGTGCTTCAGAAACTCCAGGGTGTATTTTTCCACAAGCAGCATTTCTATTCTTGAAAGCACACTCACACAGCAGGGTGCCAACGAGAGGCAGCTTCAATAAAACCTCTCATATAAACAAATGCAACACCGGGCTTTGTAGTTTTTACCAAAGAGAGAACCTTTGAGGCACTTTTTGGCAGCGTAGTTTGGATATGTTTGCCCTTTTTTGACATTTGCATGGAAGCCAGTCTGAATCCTCCTGACAGGATAACAAACACACTTATTTTAACGCATAACGATATTGTTAGTTCCTTTTTACTGAAGCTAAGACATGAATCGTCTTTCTTACTTTAAGATCATTTTTAATTCAACCCTAAACCCCTCTGTTCTCCCGCAGGTGATGGCGTTGGAGACGTGTGTGAGTCGGACTTCGATCAGGACAAAGTGATCGACAGGATTGATAACTGTCCTGAGAACGCGGAGGTGACGCTGACCGACTTCAGGGCGTATCAGACGGTGGTGCTGGACCCCGAGGGCGACGCTCAGATAGACCCCAACTGGGTGGTGTTGAACCAGGTGTGACTCCTCTCTGTAGTGGCTACAAGTTACAGCAGCTATAAGCTATACTTTTAACAAGGTTCTTTATTGTCAAACTAACATAGCTACAGAGTAATTATGTCGTTGAAAACCTTAGGTCACAGGCTTCTCCAACAATTGCACACCAATAACACAGATAAGCAGGCAATAGATTAAGAAAACAGCCAATGTGAGAGGCTTTTTTTTGTACGGAGAATAATTACTTGAATTAGTTTTGGATCATTGTTCATCCGTCCATCACGCAATAGCCCTTTTGCTTCTCTACTCTTGTCGCTCTTAAAGTGATTTAAGCTATAATTCTCTCGCGTTGTGGCACGACCTGCTCGGCAGCCAGCAGAAGACGGTTAGAGATGGTTTCAACACAGTGGAAGAAAATTTGAAGAAAAGCCACTATTTTGACAGATATTTAAATCAGGCGTTTTTTGAGAACTAAAACGGACCTAAAAGAGAGTGCACTAACTTCATTAAGGGCATAAAAATGACTAAGTAAATAGAAATGTTGTTATATAACTTGTAAATGGAAAGGTAATTGAAAGGTATATGGCAATGGTGTATTTACAGATAGTTTTGCTGCCCAAAAGTTGCCCAAAAATAATCAGTTATTATTACAGATTTCAGAGCTGAAGAGCAATGAATTTCAGTAAACTGCAATAAAAAAAACGCTATCTCCGACTTCCCGCTGAATAAAAGCAGTTCCGTGCTACTTGCGTTTTCAACCTACAGAACATGCTCGTCTACTAATGGAGCTTTCATCTATCGCTCAAACCTAAATGTGCAATGCATTGGCAAAGACCTCCCTCATCAACAACTCTCTTTTCCTCCACCCAGGGAATGGAGATCGTGCAGACCATTGAACAGGGACCCAGGACTTGCTGTTGGTAAGACATACAGTATATCCTCCCATTCGTCACTGAAATCAAACGTCTCAACACAAACACTAAACTGATTCCACTTCCTGTCGCCAGGTTACACTTGCGTTCAGCGGCGTGGACTTTCGAGGGGACCTTTCCACGTGAAACACGGTGACCGACGACGACTACGCCGGCTTCATCTTCGGCTACCAGGACTCCTCCTCGTTCTACGTGGTGATGTGGAAGCAGACGGAGCAGACGTACTGGCAGGCGACGCCCTTCAGAGCCGTGGCCGAGCCCGGCATCCAGCTCAAGGTGAAAAGATAACATGAGATAAGATAAGAAGTATTTATTGATCCCCAATTTGGGGGATGTTGCGTTGCAGCACCATTAAGGAACTCAGAACTTCCGTGTGCAATATAAATACCCCCATGCCACAGGACACATTTAAAGGTCTTCCTATCATGCTATGTTTCATCAATATATATAGATCTCAGATATATACAATCATCTCTATGAAGTGTTTTGCTTCAAAAAACAGATCACCCATTCTCAGTGCAGATTCTAGAGTCTGTGGGGGCCCCTAGGCAAACATTCACTGGGGACGCCCTCAAACCCCCCCCCCCCCCGGAGCAGAAGAAGCAGCATTTGACGGCGCGCTGTGCATGGGGCCACCTTGAGGGGGTTTCCCGACATGTCGTTTGCAGTAAATTAAAGGGTGTTTCATGTTGTCGTTGCTGTGGACCTTCTTAATCTACCTTCTTTGGGGGCCCCCTTCTGGTCCGGGCCCCCAAGCAGCTGCCTGCCTTGGCGGCCCTGCCCATTCTAGCCTCATATCCCTCTATTTCAGCCCTGTTACTAAAGTGCTGATTATGGGTCCGTAGCAGAGGTCGAGTTAACCGAATTTTGATGACGGATTTTTTTTAACAATGACGAAAAAATCTGAAAGCAGTCCGTCATTTTGACAGATTAGAACAAACTCGTTAAAGCGCCAAAGTTTCCCCGCAGCGAGGCTCCGGTGTTATGCCGTGTTATGCATGCCCGCCAAAAAGGAAATGATACCGTTTCCAAACCTAAGTAATGCCTGCTCAGAATTCTACTGAGATACTCAGCTAAATGCTGCCGTGATTAAACGCCACATCAAGGATTCTCTCTGAAACAGTTTGGAGCTCAAAGGCTTTTTCTCTCTCAGGTTTACCACAAGTTGAGTTCCTTTTTACTTCCTGCTTCTTCACACACATGCTCTCCAGTACAGGTTAGCTCTGAGTGTTAGCGATGCTAATGTAAACACCGACCATATTACGTCCAAAACAGTCGGGCATTGTTTCTGATAGCAACGTTTCTGATTGGGCCGTGGGTCCACATTTCAGATATTACGTCATATCGGACGCAAATCTGGATCAGCTCCGTTGTTCCCCGTTTTTAGAGATTTGGGTACGGAGGAAAAGAGAGAGGGTTTTATTTCCTGACACTTTGTGAGTTCCCCGACACACCGGGGACACATGTTGATGGAGAGAAGACATCACAAAGTGCATTTTGCATGATAGGTCCCCTTTAACACACACTGTATGCCTCTCTCCTGACTGTCTGCCCCCTCCTCCGTTATCTCTCTCTCTCTTCATCAGGCGGTTGAAGTCTCGCTCGGGCCCTGGAGAGCACCTGAGGAACTCTCTGTGCACCGGAGACACCAACGATAGGTGCGTCTGCTGTGGAAAGACCCCAGGAACGTGGGCTGGAAAGGACAAGGTGTCGTACAGATGGTCCCTGCAGCACGCCCGCAGGTCGGAGGATACATCAGGTACGAGAAAACACGTGCTAGATACTCGACGTATAGCACATATCAGAACTAGATGTCCAGGGGATGTCCATAGCAGAAGTGTAGTAGACATTACCAATACTGGGTGAAATCTCAAGATGCCTTTTTGTGGTTTTACAATTAAACTATGGAGTCTTAAAGTAAAAGCAGGGTTGGAGTTATGTGGGAGCCAATAAGGAGGGTCTGAGCTCCCATAAGGAGGGGTCTGAGCTCCTATGAAAGTGGGGGTCTGTGGGGGTTGCTATACATACCAACACATTATTTTAATCACAAATAACGCATTTTTCAATGTAATGAGTATTATTTACGTTAGGCTAAAATAAAAACATGTTTTCCAAAAGAACTCCGCATCGTATTCTCTCTTGAATGACAATATGCCTGCACTTCACCTCCAAGGTATATAAATATCACCCGTTATTTACGTTATTACCCGGCTGTCATTGATATATTGATCTCCGCCCCTTAGTTTTAAAGACCCCCATGAAGCTCAGATTATAACTAGAACCCTGGGTAAAAGGTAAACATGTTGTGTTTTTGTTTAGGGTGCGGTTTTATGAAGGAACCCAGCTGGTGGCGGACTCTGGCGTAACGATCGACACGACCATGAGAGGAGGGCGACTCGGAGTGTTCTGTTTCTCTCAGGAAAATATCATCTGGTCCAATCTGAAATACCGCTGCAATGGTAAAACAGATCCACATATTTGATTACTTTCTCACCTTTTGAATGCCTGTGATTGCATGCTATGGAGCACTCGTCTCTGTTTAAATATATATCTTCTGAAACTAATGACGATGCATAAAAAGACGACAGGTGTGAGTATTATTAGTTCGTCCTCGGTCGACTTCATCTCGTCTCGTTAAACTTTCTCTCACTTCCGCAGACACAATCCCCGAGGACTTCCAGGAGTTCAGCACTCAGCACGGCGGAGACGCGCACTGAAGACACAACAGATCTCTAAAGACTGCTCCTCAGTGTGAATGTGAGAGAGGGTTTGAGTGTGTGTGTGTGTTTGTAGATGTGTGTGAGAGTGTGTACAGTTCAGTGCATACATGACCAAACTTTTTGAGCATATTACCTTCTTTTTTATCGACTGTTTACTCATCTCTTCCTCCAGCTGAGCTTGGTATGCTGAACATTGTAAGTTATAATGGTGTTTAATGAACATAATGCAGCATATCACATGGATATATTTTCAAAATAAAAGGTTACTTCTTTATAAAAACAGTATTTTCTCACACAGATTGTTTAGCTTAATTTTGGGAGCATTATAAACTTGTTCAAACAGCTGGAAAGAAACGTTTTGTAACATTTTGATTGCAAACAGGTTGTTTTTGTTTTGTACAATTCAAATTACAGACTGTTCCTTGTCTCACTTCCTGTAGAAGATGAACCTAAAGCTCATGTTTTCTCTTTCCAACATCATTTCATGTCTATGTTCTCATGAACCTGGTCAAAATAAAGTGATTTAAAGAGTCCTCTCCTCTGATGTTCAGGTGTATATCAGTATATGTGGTGTCTCTACTTTAAAGAGTCCTCTCCTGCTCATGTTCAGGTGATATCAGTATGTAGTGTCTCTACTTTAAAGAGTCCTCTCCTGCTGATGTTCAGGTGTATATCAGTATGTAGTGTCTCTACTTTAAAGAGTCCTCTCCTGCTGATGTTCAGGTGTATATGCAGTAGTATGTGTCTCTACTTTAAAGAGTCCTCTCCTGCTGATGTTCAGGTGTATATCAGCATGTAGTGTCTCTACTTTAAAGAGTCCTCTCTGCTGATGTTCAGGTGTATATCAGCATGTAGTGTCTCTACTTTAAAGAGTCCTCTCTGATGTTCAGGTGTATATCAGTATGTAGTGTCTCTACTTTAAAGAGTCCTCTCCTGCTGATGTTCAGGTGTATATCAGTATGTAGTGTCTCTACTTTAAAGAGTCCTCTCCTGCTAATGTTCAGGTGTATATCAGCATGTAGTGTCTCTACTTTAAAGAGTCCTCTCCTGCTGATGTTCAGGTGTATATCAGTATGTAGTGTCTCTACTTTAAAGAGTCCTCTCCTGCTGATGTTCAGGTGTATATCAGCATGTAGTGTCTCTACTTTAAAGAGTCCTCTCCTGCTGATGTTCAGGTGTATATCAGTATGTAGTGTCTCTACTTTAAAGGTCCTCTCCTGCTGATGTTCAGGTGTATATCAGTATGTAGTGTCTCTACTTTAAAGAGTCCTCTCCTGCTGATGTTCAGGTGTATATCAGTATGTAGTGTCTCTACTTTAAAGAGTCCTCTCCTGCTGATGTTCAGGTGTATATCAGCATGTAGTGTCTCTACTTTAAAGAGTCCTCTCCTGCTGATGTCAGGTGTATATCAGCATGTAGTGTCTCTACTTTAAAGAGTCCTCTCCTGCTGATTCCAGGTGTATATCAGCATGTAGTGTCTCTACTTTAAAGAGTCCTCTCCTGCTGATGTTCAGGTGTATATCAGTGTAGTGTCTCTACTTTAAAGAGTCCTCTCCTGCTGATGTTCAGGTGTATATCAGTATGTAGTGTCTCTACTTTAAAGAGTCCTCTCTGCTGATGTTCAGGTGTATATCAGCATGTAGTGTCTCTACTTTAAAGAGTCCTCTCCTGCTGATGTTCAGGTGTATATCAGCATGTAGTGTCTCTACTTTAAAGAGTCCTCTCCTGCTGATGTTCAGGTGTATATCAGTATGTAGTGTCTCTACTTTAAAGAGTCCTCTCCTGCTGATGTTCAGGTGTATATCAGCATGTAGTGTCTCTACTTTAAAGAGTCCTCTCTGCTGATGTTCAGGTGTATATCAGCATGTAGTGTCTCTATTTAAAGAGTCCTCTCCAGCTGATGTTCAGGTGTATCAGTATGTAGTGTCTCTACTTTAAAGAGTCCTCTCTGCTGATGTCAGGGTATATCAGTATGTAGTGTCTCTACTTTAAAGAGTCCTCTCCTGCAGATGTCAGGTGTATATCAGTATGTAGTGTCTCTACTTTAAAGAGTCCTCTCCTGCTGATGTTCAGGTGTATCAGATGTAGTGTCTCTACTTTAAAGAGTCCTCTC
>NW_022990073.1:175498-200202 GCF_902827175.1 Gymnodraco acuticeps | reverse complement strand
TCACCTCCTCCCCCCATTTCCTCACTCCCCACCTGGCCCAAATACTAACCCCCCTTCTAAACTGACTCCTCACCCCTCTTCCTTCCCTACCTCTCTTTCTACTTCCTCAGTTCTCTGTGCGTTGGGGGGGCTTCCTTGGCCCCTGCCTCAGCGCACCCATGGAGGCCGGGTGCGAGTTGAGGTCCATCTGCTCCCTCGGTCCGTGCTCGACCGTCTGGGGGCCGATGGGACTGGGTTCTTGACCTGGCCCCCCGTCTCTCCTTCCTCCCCTCCCTCCGTGCCACCCTCCCCACAGAGAGTAGATACCCCCTTAATACAGACACCTACCTCCCCCTCCCATCTCATTTCCATTTCTTCACCTCCCTCTCCACCCTCCATACAGATACACAGTAATGTCGCTCTCCCCTCAACCCAGTCTCACGGCATTTCGTGTTCACCAACACGATTTTTAATCTATTGATTCGTGTTCCCCAACACGATTTGCCCCTTTTTTTCTTGTTGCACAGCACGATTTGTTTTCGTGTTGCACAGCACGATTTTAAAAGCAATGTATTTCTACTGCTTGCAGCACGTCTTTTTCTCCGGTCGGGTCAAGGAAGACCTGAAGCTGTGTGGTTCATAAAAACATGTTCTTACTCAATATCAAGCCACAGTTATTGCTTTTATTTTAAATCGTATCATTTCGGACTTTCGTTGCCGTCTGTGAGGAAAGGAAATGGGGCTCAGAGCCTCAGAATACTGAAATCTGTATTTTTAAATATTTGTTTCCTTCTAATTTGTTATTCTTTTCAAAATAACACACTGTTATTTACTCACCAATAATACACAATTATCCTTGATTTTATTTATTGGTTTAATTCCATAATCTCGGGCTTTTTTGGCGTCCGTCAGGAACTGAATTTCAAAATAAAAATAACCGGACATAGGCATTACCCAAGATCCTCAGCTATGGTTTTAAGCTCGCTTATTGGATGTTTTAGCCGCAATGCATGCTGGGATTTGGTGTTTATATGATATGAAATCCGGAAAACATTTGTGTACCTTGTGTGCATCTAGTGGTTAAAGCACGTTATTGAATTATTGTGTTTGATTAAAAAAATATTAACAGTACATACTTTCATAGGGGGAAAGTATAAATATAGAAATATAGAATATAAAAAATCAAGAAGATACTATAAAGTGATCTCTACAATAAAACAGTTTAGTGCAGCATGTACAAAGATATTAATAGGAGGAGGTGCAAAACAGAAAAACGAATTAACCTTTATTTAAACATTAAATAACAGATTAAGGTCTTCTTTTAAATAAGAAAAAACGTTGGGGGTATCTATCTACAGATAAATATTAAGCCTGACAAAGTACTTAACGTCTAATATATTGCTTTCCTGCAATGTTAACTATGTTGAAGCACTTATTTTAACTGATATTATACATATGAATTATACTCTTATGTAGATAGAATAATAAATGTGCAGAATATGACAGTTTAATGGTGGAGGGACACACATATTGATTGATGTCTTGTAATGCACTGTTGAGGAACCTGAGAGACACTTATGACTTTGTTAACAAAATAAAAAACCTCACAGTACCCAGCCACACTCTCATTTTCTCCATAGACATAGTCTCACTGTATACCAACATTGAAACCCCACTTGGCCTCACCACAATTCAGCACTCCTTCAATAAAAACCCAGACCCGACAGCCAAATCATTCAGTTGCTCCACCTCACACTCACCCGCAATGACTTCATGTTCAACAATAACCACTACCTCCAGCTGTGTGGTTGTGCGATGGGCCGGAAATATGCGCCAGCCTACGCGGATATTTACCTGGCCCATTGGGAGGAAACGGCCTTCACTAAACTCCCCCTCAAACCCCTTCTGTACTTCCGGTACTTGGATGACATCTTTGGCCTATGGCATCACACAGAACAGGACTTCCTCACCTTCTCAGACATCCTCAACACACATCACCCTAAAATAAAACTCAAACATCAGTTAAATACAAACACTGTGGAGTTCCTCGACACTGGGGTCTTTTTCCGCAGCTCCAGCGACCACAGCAAGACACTCACCACCAGGGTTTTCTTTAAAGACACAGATCGCCACGCACTCCTCCATAAAACCAGCTATCACCCTGGGCACACGTACAGAGGTCTGATTAAGTCCCAGCTGATCCGCTTCCACGATATGCACCCTCGCGGAGGATCTGGAGGAGGCTACCAGAATCCTCTTTAGTGCTCTGAGACCTAGGGGCTACTCGAGGCGCTTCCTTAGAAGCATTAAGGCGGAGGTCAGCCGCACCTTCATAGACAAATATAAAGACATCTCCACCCGGCCGTCCGGCCCTACCCTGGTCCCCCTCATCACAACCTACTCAGGTAGCCTGACCAGCCTTTTAGGCAAACTAAAGGCCAATTTTGAGGGGGCCAGGAGTGGCTGTGACGCGCTGCGGCCGTGCCGGCTGATCTCTGCCTACCGCCGTAATAAAATCTCCAGGACCTCCTGGTCCATACCAAAACTCAATAAAAGCACTAAATCTAGGGAGGCGCCTCAAGTCTCTGAGGTTGGTTTCGTTCGCCTCCCCCACCGTTTTCAATCCCTTCTCTCGAGAGGGGAGCAATGTACGGCAGGCCTGACACCTAACACAAAAAACGCTATTTATGCAATTAGGTGCAAGGCCTGCCAGAGACTTTATGTGGGGGAGATGCGCAATGAGATAGCCTCAGAATTAAACAACACCCAATATAGAATTAGAGACGGGGACGGCACGAGCGTTTTATATAACCATTTTAAACTCCATGGCCTCCAGAACGTGCAGTCCATGGGCCTGGAGAGCAGCAGCGGCTGGAGCACGGGCCAGAGGCGAGCGGCGGAGCGGAGGTGGATCCATCGCCTGGGCACCATTGACCCGGGCGGATTAAACGAAAAATACAATTGATGGATCCGCCTCCCACGACTTTTAAACATGTTTTATTAACTTTAATAACCTGTGTGATCTCCTCTCCCCCCAGGGTCTCTCCCCTGCAGATGGGTGATTTTTAATTCCCTTCTCTGCGGGTATGTCAGCCTGTTTTAATCCGCCCTCCACGTATTTTAGCACTTATATCTATTTATTAATTATCTATAGATCCTCCTCATCTGGACTTTTTTTATTGGTGTGCTACATTTTATCGCATGTTTTTAGCACTATCTTATCTATTTTAATGGTGTTCATATTTATGTTTTTATTACTTCTTACATGTTTTATCATTTTAAATGTATATATGTGTATGTTTTTATCTGATAATGATCAAAGCCACATGAGGAGGGACGCTTTTATTTGTTTATTTATATTTATTTTAAATTATTTTATTACCTGGAGGCCAGAAAACCACCCGCAGAGAGGAACTCTTCACCTACCTGCTACCCTTTTAAATCAACAGAGCCAAAAATACCAACCCAGTCTCACAAAAAAACATGTAATAACTACGTTGGTCCGAAACGTAGGACGTAGTATATCTACAAAAACGCCTCTGAAATTGTAAGATGCCTACGTTTTTTTTTCACCATTCATTCCAATGGCTGGCGTCTATGTCACGTGATCTTCAAATTTCTCCCTGCAGAAAATAAAACATGGCCGACCTTCGTTTTATTCTCGGTGTAAAATGCCTATTTTAAGGTTAGTTTGGTCATTAAAATGCGTTTTGATGTCATTTCATGCGAGAAATATGAGTTGTTATTTAAGATGATGTGTGCAGTGGGTGTACATGATCTTTAGTTTGCTAGTTATTACGAAGATTACTTCAGGAAATTGTGTCTATTCAACGTTTTCATTGTTACCAAGATGGTTGCTAGGGACGCTGCTATCGATATTATTTCTGTTATGTTGTGTCAAATGGTGTTATCTTTATTGCTACCCCCTTCCCCGTCAATGTATAGTGTTGGTCCACAGTGCAAACGCCTATTAGTTTAACAAATCAAAGGTACAAGCTAGACTTTTATTTAGCATCTCAAAAACACATCGGACCGGCGGAGACAGGAAGTCCGGCTCACTCAAATGTCCGTGCAGAACAATACCCTGGCCTAACCCCATAGATCCGTGGGTGAATAATGTCAATCACCACCAATAGATACGTTATTTTCCGTTACCAACACCGTTATTAGTGTTGGTCCACTGCTTTTCTCTTTGAAAGTCATCACATAACGGCATTGTAATACACGGTTCGGCCTGCATTAAATGTTACATATCTGCTGTAGTTCTCTATTTATAGAGCCTGATGAGACAAACATGATGAACTGGAAACGTGACATGGATCATAAATATATCAGTAATTAAACAACATCTTACATTTCTTTTCACACAATACGTCTCCTTGCAGTATCAACACTAATTCGGCTGACTTTTATATTTGATCCAATTGGTAGATAGGCGTGTATTTACACCATAAAGGTGCACAGCTGATATAAGGGACACCAGTGGTTAAAGCATGTTATTGAATTTCATTATTTTTATTTATTAGACATGAATAGGATCCCTATAAAGTATATTCATTACTCGTTATCTCTACTAATAGTTAATTAAAGACTGTATATAATGACTATTTTGCACATCCCTTTCAAGATTTTCTAAGGTTTATTGACATATTCACAAATGGTGTAGTTGTAGTTATGCAATGAATGTAAAACTTTGTGTATACCTCCAGGGAATGTTAACTATGTTGAAGCACTTATTTTAACTGATATTATACATATGTATTATACTCTTATAAGATGTAGATAGTATAAGAAATGTGCAGGAATATGACAATTTTAATGGTGGAGGTACACAAATATTGAAAGATGTCTTGTGATGCACTGTTGAGGAACCTGTGACCCAAGTTTTCACTCTCCGGCCTTGTCAGGTATTGAACAATCAATAATAAAGAACAGAGAATTATTAAATATAAAACACAGAATTTGTGTGATTATACTAAATGATTTACAAATAAACACCACTGCATATGTACAACTATACACATGCTGATGTAACACAAATGTTTCCAACTTGGGATCAATAAAGTATATCTTATCTTAAGATGATCGATGGCTGCTGCCAGATTTGCAAAATGTGCCTCTGAACCTTGACAAGTGCGTGTTTCAGGCTTATCAATGAACAACAGGAGGGGTCACAGACATAATACCAGCTGTTAAATACAGCTCTTCTGACCTTAGCTGTCGTGTGGGTATATATTAATGCTGCCCATTGGGCACAAGCCATTTTCACCCATTTATTAATTATATTTTTTTAATTTGAGTGTTTCCTATCCCCTAAACCTCCAAAATCAAATCAAATCAAATCAAGTTTTATTTATATAACACATTTATAAACGATTTTTGGTGGAGCCAAAGTGCTGTACATATAATAAAATTAGCCTACAGTAGAGACACTTTACAGCAAATACAACAGCACAGATTGTTCAGAATATCAGTATGAGAAAAAACGACACCCTCTGTCCTTAGACCCTCTGTCCTCCAGGGATGTACACAGTTTAATACTGGCAACTTCTTTTTATGGGAAATATTAAACGTCTTTTAAAACTACAATTCCCAGTAGAGACGTGCCAGCATGTGTAGTTCTGGGGACGGGGTGGGGAGGGGGGGACGCGGTGTGGACCCGTTCAAATCCAGTTTTGGACAGTCTGCCGTGGTCCCATCCCATTTCATGGGTATTGTTCTGCACGGACATTTTAGTGAGCCGGACTGCCGGTCTTCGCCTCCCGGGCATGTAGCTGTTTCTATGTGTTTTGAGATGCTAAATAAAAGTCTAGCTAATAACTAATACGTTTGCACTGTGGACCAACACTATACATTGACGGGGAAGGGGGTAGCAATAAAGATAACACCATTTGACACAACATAACAGAAATAATATCGATAGCAGCGTCCCTAGCAACCATCTTGGTAACAATGAAAACGTTGAATAGACACAATTTCCTTCGTAATAACTAGCAAACTAAAGATCATGTACACCCACTGCACACATAATCTTAAATAACAACTCATATTTCTCGCATGAAATGACATCAAAACGCATTTTAATGACCAAACTAACTTTAAAATAGGCATTTTACACCGAGAATAAAACGAAGGTCGGCCATGTTTTTGTTCTTCTCCCAAGGTTTTTGGAATACAACACTTTCCCCATAAATACACAAGTTGCTAAGAGGACTTTTTGGACTATAATGTTATTCTTGAACCCTTGTATACACTAATCTACGCATGTGGACAGTGTTGATACGTTCTGGGTATTTCATAATACACTTATTTCCTTATCAATGAGACCCCCCCCCCCCCCCCCCCCCCCCCCTCCTGTATTGCTTATCTAGACGCACCAGGCTTCTGAGGAAAAGGGTGGCACCTTTACTCCTTAATCTCCGCAGCAGAAGGGAGCGGCTTCAGAGCGATAACTGCTGCTGCTTCTCAACCTGGGATTTAGTTTGCTCTAGTTTTTGTAAATATCTTTTTTTTCATGTTTCCTGTTGTTTTCCACCAAAGCAAGTGATGCTTAGCATGCACATTGGGTTTGGATTCACAAAGTAGTGATACATACAGCAGTATTCATGTTCTCATAAGGGTTTGAATGCTTTACTCCTGTGTCTTGCTGTTAAAGCGACCTTGGGTCCCCTGAAAGGCGCTCTATAAATCTAAGTTATTATTATTATTATTGATTTCAACAATTTAGCTTTTATGATGAAGTACTCTGGGGAGTGGTGTTCACTGTACTCTGGTTAGAGTTCCCATTCTTTAAAGGTGGTCATTTTGGAGAAACCAGCTCAAGTGCGCTAGAATTAGAAAATACACAGCCGAAAGAAATCTGCCCCTTCCCAAGTGTATCTCGAGCCGGTTTCTCAAACGTACCCCACAGATAATGTTAATATCCTTAATCGTCCAGCAATCAGGCTTAACAACACTACTCTTTAATGTATTACCCATGCACAGAAAGACCTACAATGCTGTTTCAAGTACTGGATTCATTTCAGTTTTGGCCCAAAACATATATTTTTGCTATTGTGCACCTGTGTTTTATGTGTGTTCATTATTATCCTTTTGAAAACAGATGATCAAACACTGATGAGAGATGATTTTTCTATTATGATTGGCTGTATCAATCATTGTGATTGAATGTTTCAATCTTATTATGTTGTTCTTAATGTGATTGTTATTGATGTAATTGATGTTGTGTAAGTCCACACTCAAATCTGAAGATTCCCATTGATTTAAGTATTGAACAAAAATATTATTAGACTAAGGTTTTCAGATTATCAAAATTGATAAAAAGAGAAAACTGTTGGGGAAAATGTTCCAAGGCCATCATACTGAATACATATTTACTGTGAATGTGTGCAAAAATGTATGGCATATGGCTGTCTAACAGAAGTTACATTCATTTCTCACTTATTCTGACAATGTACTTAACCCCAAATAAAAGAACCCAATAAAAAGAGTTGTTAAATAATAGTGAAGTCACGTTGTAATAACAATAACTCATCTCTCTCTCGTTTTTGAGCTTTGCTAAAAGCCACTGTGTCAAGTGTCCATCTTGGGTTGCCGTCCGGAGTTGTCCAATATGGCGGACCATCTCGCACATGCGCAGTAGCCTACCGATCGGGCAGGGGGACGGATCGGGTAGTGACAGGAAGGTCCTCGTCCCCCTCTCCCTCCGGTCCACATGAATACAAATGATCCCAATACGTATGATTGTATGAACTATTAAAATATCTTAAATCAATACAGATGTATTTATTATAAACGTTAGTCCTTAACATCTATCTCTGTGTATATCACCATTCAAACATCTTTAAAAGTTGAACAAACTCCACACAGCTCAGTAAAGACTGTGAAATGTTGACTTTATTTGATCATTTCAGTAAAAACTAACGTTCATATTTGACTTTTTGATTATAATACTGATGAACGTTCAGAACAAAGCACTTTGACAACTTACCACATACGTTTTAAAAAGCTTAATAAGCCCCGTAACTTTCATGATATAATTTCTCCCATTATCGTTTGTGTCCGTGAACAAACGTGAGACTGTTGAGTGACGGCAAATGCTGCGGCTGCAATGCATTGTGGGGCAGCATTTTCTCCTCTCCTTTCGGTTAGGGAGGTCCAGTAGTTCCTAAGCTAAAGGAGGTTATAAAGGAAGTTTGAAACCTCCTTTCCTTTCATTTGGAGAATTGGAACGGCACTTAACATGGCTGCCAGTGACGTACTTCTGGGTCATTTCACTCCGTTAGGAAGGTTCCTAAGCTAAATGGACTATTGGAATGGGCCCATGGTTTGAGCCAGCCACGGCGGAAGAGTCATGTGAGTGAGTCACGTGACTCTTGGCAGTAATATTTCGCCGTGAGAAGAAAACGTTTATGTAGCCTACTTGTAAAAAAAAGTTGTGTACTTGTAAAAACCTATGCTGAATTTGTCTCTGAAACATGATTTATTAGAAAAATGTTATGTGTTTGTTTGATAGGTACGTTTTTTCTTTGCAAAACTAAATGCATTAGTTTGTAAATGGTGTTTTTGTATTGCAAACCACATTGTGTGTGTTAGTGAATCATGAGGCATTTGTAAAACCTGTTTAGTTTGTTTGTGGGACAGGGGGATACAAACGGAGACTGTCCCCGGAAAACGGGGACGTCTGGTCACCCTATATATATATACGCTAAATATAACTGCTAGCTAACAAAACCAAGTCATCCAGCAGAAATCGGGAGGATTTCAAAACCACCGCGCGCGCGCGGGGGGGGGGGGGGGGGGGGGGGAGCCGACGGGAGCCGGCTCTCGCCCGCAAACGAGCCGTTTTTTTTTTGCGGAGGGATCTAGATCGGCATGAAGGCACATTATGCAATGTGCACATTATCCCGCTTATTACACGGCCACATTCTCAACAAAGTAACGACATGACTCCCAATATTAATTGAAATGCTTTTATGGATTTAGAAAATTATTTTATTGATTTAGAAAATAGTTTTATGTATTGATTTAAATTGACATGCATCCGCTAAGAAAAGTAGTCCGTTGTTACTGTTTGAACTAACGTAGCAACGGCAGGAAGTGCTTCCATAGTGTTTTTGAGGAGCTTTTTTATTACAGATTTGAAAACATCGCTGCTTGCTTTAAAAGTAGCACAATTCATTATGTCAAACCTTGGAAAGTATCTAGATATCCCTGCCCATGCCAGGCCCTCCCATTTGACATTCCTGCCCTCCCCCAATAAACACGTTTTTTATTATTTATAAAAATAAAAAAATATATATATTTCATTTTTTTAATTATAAATAAACTGTGAACTTTTATGCTACGATGTATGTGATGTCAGAACAACAACAACAAATCGCAGGCTACGTCAAATAAATGCATGTGTCTGTTGTGATTTGTGACCAATCACAGCGTCACACTCTGCCGCCTATTCTGGATTTGTTTATTGTGCATTCTGTAGACTCCCATTTCTGTTTGAATTAGAAAATGGACATCACAAATTGGCTCAAAAGGTCTAAGGATTTATTAAAACGAAATAGCGATGAAAGAACTGCAGCCGATGGTGCTGCTGGCGACCCTGCACCTGCCGTTGCAGCAGCACGCCTTAATGTCACAAGCCTTGAACCTCGGCAAACCCCGGGGCTGAGTTAGCGATGATCTTGGGGTTAATAAACCCAAGCAGTGAAGCTGGATCGTTTATCCAGGGAGATTGTTTTCAGGAAAGAAGCGCACTTGTGCCGCTGCATGGAACACAACAGACCATGGATTGAATATTCGTTAAAGCAGAGACGCAGCCTTTTTGTTTCCCCTGTAGACACTTTAAAGTGAATACGTCTCATCTGATGCGGCTTTTACTGTCAAAGGTTTTTTGCGACTGGAAACACGCATTACAGACTGATAAAGGACGCTAGGCATGCCGCATCAAAAGAACACATTTCATGTGAGAGTTTGGAGAGATAGAGAGAGAGAGAGAGAGAGAGAGAGATGATAGCGAGAGAGAGAGAGAGAGAGAGAGAGGAGAGCTAGAGAGAGAGAGAGAGAGAGAGATAGAGAGAGAGAGAGAGAGAGAGAGAGAGAAAACAAATAAGGAAATTAGAACTTTGGTGCAGATCAGCTGCACGGAGCCGTTATTACGTGTCAGCTGTCGTTGATATTATAGCTGTTTTAGCTGTCAACCAACTCCCTCTCAGAGGTGACTCGATGCACTCCACAGCATGTCCGAGTGCAGTGAACATAAACCATGCCCAAGGCGGGCTAAACAGTTCATCGTCTCCATCTCTACTATTTTTCTCCGAGTGCAGCGATGAGGAAGCTGCCATCCGTAACCAGTGTGCCTTGCTCGTGATTTACCAGTGTCTGTGCTGCCACGCACACAATTTTTCAAAGTGGTTGCTATGTTGCCCTTTATTTGTGTATGTTTGCGATAAGTGTGCGTCTTTACGCGATGCTGTTGGCCTTGCTGTTTGATATATATTGTGCCGCAGGCCCGCAGCACGTGACGGTTTTGTGTGCCCTCCCATGAAAATCATATGCCCTCCCTTTAGATTTATTCTGGCGCCGGGTCTGTCCCTGCCCTAATGCCAAAGGAACTGCACACTGAATATGTGTCCCCGTTTGATGTCTATGTCTGGACCGCTGTGTAAAAAGGAGGGTTTCTGCCCCATTACTTCTCTTCTTACTTCTATAAGAATAAAACACGGAGGACGGAGATCTCTTTTTCTCCCCCTCTTCTGACAGCCCAGCAGCTGATCTCAAAGCACGCTCCCCTTTCCTGCAGGGGGGCGTGGTCAGCTGCAGCTCACAGAATCAGCCCCCTGCAAAAACAGCGTTGGAAAGAGCAAATAGAGCAAAATGAGGCATGGCTAAAATGCAGGATATTTTTGGTATTTTGAAAGAAAAACTTTATTTATATACTTTATATAGGTCGATACAGTAGCCCCTTTTTTATAAATAGTTTTTATAGGTGTCTGTTTTGTGTAGCGTGGTTCCAGTGGCGGCCGGCCCATAGGGGCGCTAGGGGCGCTGCCCCACCTCTTCCCACATACAACAAAACATATTTTAAAAAATGTTAAATTTAAAAAAAAATATTTAAAAAATATATATATTTTATTTTTTTATTTTTAATGAACAAGGTAAATATCATACAATTGGTATCAGTAAAATGTATAATCTACAATAAAATATCGTTTAAAATGGTGTTACGATGTCTAAAGTACTGATAAGTCACATGTTTCCTGCCTGGCCCGTGGCATTAGTTTATCATTACCGGGCGGAGCCCCCGAGACAAACAGCAGCAACCAGCACGTTGCAAAAGTCTCAATAGTAAACTGTGCCGGCGAAACATAATTTCAGCCAATCAGCGCTGTCAAATATTTTGGTCACGAGGGCGCTCACGTTGCTTACGTGCGTTGACGTGAGTTGTTTTTTAGACTCGTGAGTGACCAAGGTGACGCAGTATTTAGAATGGTGTGCAGGTGGAGTCGCCGGACCTCGGTCCGCACCCAATTCCGTGCAAGAGCTACTCTCCAATCCTTTCCAAAGGAGAAGTTTGGGAGATAAATTGATACTTAAAGACCTTGGACCGGACCAACCCGATTTGTATATATCACAGCAAGCTCGTGAAAAAGACAAAACGTATCAACGAGGCTAGCTGGATGCAAACAGGTAAATGCTGTCTTTTGTTTCCCATGCTTGCTCTTCAAACAGCCGGGGACAGATACGATCTGTTCAGAAACTAGACAAAAGTTAAACAAGTACAAACCACAGACTGTCTGTGTCATGGAGAATACAGTCGCTGGTGCATTTATATCTGTAGGCCGTTGTTGTGAGTGTGGACGGTCGGATATAACGTTAGCTTAGCCAAGCTCCATTCAGAAAACAAGCATTCTAAAAGGTGTTTATCTGCCGTCTGTCTTCAGACTTGTCAAAGCATTAATTCATGGTTTTTACTAACCGGTATCAGTATGTTGTTACGTCGGCATCATTTAGAAACGTGTATTACAATTAAATCACGGTAAAATATGTTCATTTTGTTGTAGTTGTAGCTCCGAGTAAACACAGCTGGCAGCCGCGGTGAAACTCGAGCGACTAGAGCGATGCGATAGGAGCGTTTAGAGCGAAGCGAATATTCGCATCGCGTCCGGTCTGAACGCAGCATTAAAGCGAGCTCCGCGCTGCACTGGAAACGCGCCATTACATCACCAGAAGTCCTCATTTAAGGGGTCATTTCTCCCAAAACAAAATTGTTTACTCACTATATCAACAGCCCCACCAACAATATTTTCCACCAGCCGCCACTGCGTGGTTCTACAAGCAAGTCAATGCATTCATTGGGTGGTATCAAAGAGTTACACGGGTCTGTAAATGCAATGAAAACAATTGGCCACAGCAAATCATTTATATTAAACATGTCATTTTTACTTTTGAATACTTCAGTACAAAAGATGTATTGAATAATTTGTGTACACATATAAATCATTAGTCAAAACAGGGCTACATTTGATTTAATTAAAAGTTATAATATGTGGTAAACTGAAGAGCCGTTTGGGAGCCGAAAGAGCCGGCTCTTCTTGGTGAGCCGAGCCAAATGATCCGGCTCACCAAGAAGAGCCGGAATTCCCATCACTATTGTGCGCGCTAAAGAGACGCGCTACCATGGAAACCAAACAATGGTGTAGCTGTAAAGTCTGAGTGGAAACAGTCGTGAGTAAATCAGATTTTGTCAGAAATCGGGAGAAATATGACCCCGGGAGGAAACCGGGAGAGGGCAATGAAATCGGGAGTCTCCCGCGAAAATCGGGAGGGTTGGCAAGTATGACTTGACACAAATGTTTTCTAAGCTAAACAACGGCTAAGCTAAACTGTTAGCATGTTCATTTCATTTCAAACCTTTATTTATACAGATAAATCCCATTGAGATCATTGATCTCTTTTTCTAGGGAGACCTGCTCAAGTAGTTCCACATGAAACATAAATAGAACAACACATTTGAATTGTTTAAGATGCTAAATATCTGTTAGCTAACAAACTGTTTCAACTGCTGTTTAACTGCTTAGCTCAGTGGTTCTCAAACCTTTTCTGTCATTCCCCGCTTTGAACAGGTGGGCCTTTTCAAGCCCCACCTGTTCCTCATCGCTCCAATGAAATGGTAGGCCAAGCTTAAAATGGTCAAATGTATCGTTCTATAACAGGGGTCTCCAACCTTTTTTAGGGTGAGGGCTACTTTCAAAAAATAAAACATGTTGTGAGCTACTTTTACTCCTCTTTTTTGTTTTTTTGCATTGTATATATTTAGCACATTTTAACATTATTATATGTTACCTTTAACCTGTGAGTGCTGTTTGGGTCTGTGGGACCCGTTTTCAGTGTTTACTAAAATAAAATGTAGCAATTTCATTATTTTAAACTGCTTTATCATGTGGACGTCACATCCTCTAGGGCAGGGGTGGCCAACCAGTCAGAGGTTAAGAGCCACATTTTTTCTATGTTACTGCAAAGAGCCACATCAAACACACAGTCACTGATAACGCTTGTTTCAGTTTTTTGTTTTCTGGAGACAAGATTTCAACCACGTCACTGATGCATCTTTGTGGCATTGGGATATATATTTTTTAAATCCTCTGGAGCAGAGAGAGGAGCTGTGGATTATTGTTATTGATTATTGCATCAGTGTTTCTTAGGGTCAAAAACACTAAACTCACAACTTAAAATGAAAGCGTTTAGTTTATTTAATAAAAGAGCACATGTTCAATGTGAAAAGTGACAGTAGTTATAGATTATTTGCAATTTGGTGCTATATATATATTTAAAAAATATATATTATATATATTTTTGAAACACCTTGAATTTCAGGGGGGGGCGCGGGGCTCCGTTGGCGGGGCGCAGCGCCCCTCCAACACAATGGTAGGGGAAACACTGGATAGTGTTTAATCAACGATAGGTTTTCCCCCCCTCAAAGGTGATTGGTTCACTGCATCGCAGGTATTATTGTGATTGGCTCTTGGGTCACATCAAAATTAGACGCGCTGTCATCCTCTCATACTGACACCTGACACCACACATACACACGTAGGGAGAGCCGGGACGAAAGTAACACGGGACGAAAGTAACGGAGCGATTTTATCCGAGCCCAAACAACTTTGACCGGACAAATTACGTCAGAATTATCAGCATTCAATACTTAACAGACCTACTAAATATCAGGTTTAACTGTCAGGAGTAGCTAGTGTTGTCACGGTACCAACATTTTGGTTTTGATACCAAGTCAAGAATTGCGATTCCGATTCTTTTTTGATACTTTTCTTAAAAAAAGGGAAACAGTCTTAAATGTAATTATTGTGCTTTATTTCACACCAGAACCATAACCATAACATAACCTTTTAAACAATGAGAACAATAAATAAAATAAATGACAAGAATTCGTATTAAATAAAATTAATACATGTCTCACAGACAGGCCTCGTGGTGTCCGTAGGCTTGCCCTCACTGTCAGAGATATCGCTCAAATACTTCCAAATTTCGCTTCTGGCGTCTTTTTTGTCAACAAGCCGAGGCGCAGCGGCAGCTGCACTCCCACTTGCAGCCATGCTTCTCGTTTTCTCACATGCTCTGGCAGCTAGCGCGTGCACGAGAGAGGGGAGGCACTTAGAGCGTGCTTGAGAGGGGCGGGACTTAGAGCGTGCTTGAGAGGGGAGGGACTTAGAGCGTGCTTGAGAGGGAGGGACTGCAGGCAAGGCTGCAGTGCAGGGAGTGGAAGCAGAGCGCTGAACACACACGGCTCTTATTAAAACGGCGCTTTCTCACCGGAGTACTTTCCCCCGTCATTCTTAAAGTACCGATACTAATGAAACGGCGGAATCGTAACGTTTTTAACGGCAGGGTATCGCGGTACCTTTCAAGTATCGGTACACCGTGCAACACTAGTCAGGAGTCAATGTCTCTCCCCCAAACTCACACATATACAATTCGATATGAACTGAAGAGCCGCATGAAACTAGGCAAAGAGCCGCATGCGGCTCGAGAGCCGCGGGTTGGCCACCCCTGCTCTAGGGGGTCCTCGCCTCCTCTATGGGGGTCCTCACCTCCTCTATGGGGGTCCTCACCTCCTCTAGGGGGGTCCTCACCTCCTCTAGGAGGTCCTCGCCTCCTCTATGGGGGTCCTCACCTCCTCTAGGGGGGTCCTCACCTCCTCTAGGAGGTCCTCACCTCCTCTATGGGGGTCCTCACCTCCTCTAGGGGGGTCCTCACCTCCTCTAGGGGGTCCTCACCTCCTTTAGGAGGTCCTCGCCTCCTCTATGGGGGTCCTCACCTCCTCTAGGGGGGTCCTCACCTCCTCTAGGGGGGTCCTCACCTCCTCTAGGAGGTCCTCACCTCCTCTATGGGGGTCCTCACCTCCTCTAGGGGGGTCCTCACCTCCTCTAGGAGGTCCTCGCCTCCTCTATGGGGGTCCTCGCCTCCTCTAGGGGGGTCCTCCCCTCCTCTATGGGGGTCCTCACCTCCTCTAGGGGGGTCCTCACCTCCTCTAGGAGGTCCTCACCTCCTCTAGGGGGGTCCTCACCTCCTCTAGGAGGTCCTCACCTCCTCTATGGGGGTCCTCACCTCCTCTAGGGGGTCCTCACCTCCTCTAGGAGGTCCTCGCCTCCTCTATGGGGGTCCTCACCTCCTCTAGGGGGGTCCTCCCCTCCTCTAGGAGGTCCTCGCCTCCTCTATGGGGGTCCTCACCTCCTCTATGGGGGTCCTCACCTCCTCTAGGAGGTCCTCACCTCCTCTAGGGGGGTCCTCACCTCCTCTAGGGGGGTCCTCGCCTCCTCTATGGGGGTCCTCGCCTCCTCTATGGGGGTCCTCACCTCCTCTAGGAGGTCCTCGCCTCCTCTATGGGGGTCCTCACCTCCTCTAGGGGGGTCCTCACCTCCTCTATGGGGTCCTCACCTCCTCTAGGGGGTCCTCACCTCCTCTAGGAGGTCCTCACCTCCTCTATGGGGGTCCTCCCCTCCTCTAGGGGGGTCCTCACCTCCTCTATGGGGGTCCTCACCTCCTCTAGGAGGTCCTCACCTCCTCTATGGGGGTCCTCACCTCCTCTAGGGGGTCCTCACCTCCTCTAGGGGGGTCCTCACCTCCTCTAGGAGGTCCTCACCTCCTCTATGGGGGTCCTCACCTCCTCTATGGGGGTCCTCACCTCCTCTAGGAGGTCCTCGCCTCCTCTATGGGGGTCCTCACCTCCTCTAGGGGGGTCCTCACCTCCTCTAGGAGGTCCTTGCCTCCTCTATGGGGGTCCTCACCTCCTCTAGGGGGGTCCTCACCTCCTCTAGGAGGTCCTTGCCTCCTCTATGGGGGTCCTCACCTCCTCTAGGGGGGTCCTCACCTCCTCTAGGAGGTCCTTGCCTCCTCTATGGGGGTCCTCACCTCCTCTATGGGGGTCCTCACCTCCTCTAGGAGGTCCTCGCCTCCTCTATGGGGGTCCTCACCTCCTCTAGGGGGGTCCTCACCTCCTCTAGGAGGTCCTCACCTCCTCTATGGGGGTCCTCACCTCCTCTAGGGGGTCCTCACCTCCTCTAGGGGGGTCCTCACCTCCTCTAGGAGGTCCTCACCTCCTCTATGGGGGTCCTCACCTCCTCTAGGGGGGTCCTCACCTCCTCTAGGAGGTCCTCGCCTCCTCTATGGGGGTCCTCACCTCCTCTAGGGGGGTCCTCACCTCCTCTAGGAGGTCCTTGCCTCCTCTATGGGGGTCCTCACCTCCTCTAGGGGAAGGAAGATTTTTTTTAAATGTTGAAGTTACATGCATCAATCTGGTGCGATTATGAAAACATCATAATCAAAATAAAACGATTTTATTTATTTTTTAAATAGGTTTTTCAGTTGAATTATAATTAAAGTTCAGGGTAATCAACTGTTAAAAACATACTTTTCAAATTATTTTCTTCAATAAATTGATGTTTTCAAAGTAAATGGTTGATCGTTTTTAATAATCGTGATATCAATTATTGACCCCAATAATCGAGATTATGATTTTTGCCATAATCGAGCAGCCCTACTTTGAGCCCAACATGAATTTATGGATACAGCTCTCAACACTCAGATGAAAGGGAGCTGTATACTTTTCAATAATCCAAACATCTTTAGAATATGATCACAACAAATCATTTAAACTTGCTTCTTCTTATGTTACCTAGTTAGCATTCTTTCTTTTTATTTATGCATATTTGACTAATCCCTCCCCTTTTAAACGTTGTACTGTCCTATAGTACACATTGGAATGATTTCTTACTTTATTTTTTACAACTTTATTAAATAGATAAAGGTTTTCTCTCTCTCTCTCTCTCTCTCTCTCTCTCTCTCTCTCTCTCTCTCTCTCTCTCTCTCTCTCTCTCTCTCTCTCTCTCTCTCTCTCTCTCTCTCTCTCTCTCTCTCTCTCTCTCTCTCTCTCTCTCTCTCTCTCTCTCTCTCTCTCTCTCCACATTGCTTTTCTTCCCGACTGCATCGCTGTTGTGTGTGTCTGTGAGAGCCTTTCACATGTGTGTATGAGAGATTTTTACCAGTGGCGAGCCTGTCTCTGAGGGCCTAAGATATTCTACAAAATAATATTTAAAAACGTTAAAACAAATTATATTTTTCTTTATATATGTTTTTGAAATATGTTTTTAGTAATATTTGTCATTAGTTTTACCAAAAATAACTTCATTAAATTGTATTTAAAATAACATTTCCAAAGAAATAAATCCTTTGAATCTGCCTATTCAGTTTCTGTTTGAATGTGAAGGGTTAAATGAAAGAAGCTCCTCTCTGCGAGTTACTGTGAAGACAGGAGCTGATTGGACGTCCAGCTGTGAATTCACAGAGGGCCAGCTATAGTAACTGAACGAGAGAGTAATGTCAAATGACTGTACAATTGACCAATCACACCTTCCCTCTAAATGGGTGGGCTTTATTATCGCGGACTTTATATATATATCCTTTATTTAACCAGGTAAAAGACTCATTGAGATTAAAATCTCTTTTCCAAGAGCAACCTGGCCAAGATGACAAGTTCCGCCCGCTGTGAAACGTTTCTTGTTTCCATAGCAACAACAACTGTCAACAGCGTAAACTCGCCTTCAACATAAAAGCATGCCAAATTACACTTAAGACATACAACTGCAACGAAAGTAACAAACACAATGCAATATCCTTTTCAATTTCAAAGAACACAAATTGGGTTATCTACAGGTGTTGTTTTGTGTGGTAGAGGGTCGCTTTCATTGATGCGTTTTGCACCCCGGGCCGTTGTTTTGATATTCCACCAGTGTGAAAAAAAAAGATGTATTTTTATTTTTATTATTATTATTTTTTGATATTTTTTTTGTATTTCGCGACCCACCTATCACATCTCTGCGCCCCACCAGTGGGGCGCGCCCCACACTTTGAGAAACGCTGGCTTAGCTGATGCTTTATTTGTTTGTGTTTACATGTTAGCTTAGCTGCCTGAAGATTGGTATTTCAAATAAAACGAACTGTTCTAACATCTAAACTGAAACAAGTTTTAGCTGCTAGCTAAACTGTGAGCTAACCTGAAACTACTTTTTAAAGCTAACAATCTGAACAGTTAGTACATCTCAAACAGACAAACAAACTATTCAAGCTACTTAACTGACATTAAAATAACCTGGATTACATTGTTTTAGCAGCTAAATATAACTGCTAGTTAACAAAACCAAGTCATTCTGCTGCTTAACTTAAATGTTTTCGAAGCTAAACGGCTAAGCTAAACTGTTAGCTTACCTGAATCGAATTGTTTAAGATTCTAAATATCTGTTAGCTTACAAGCCTGGAGATTTGAAATAAAACAAACTGTTTAACGGCTGGCTAACTGCTTATCAATAGTTTAGCTGCCTGGAGATTATTTAAACTAAAAACAAATGTTTTTTTTTTAACTAAACTGTTTTAGCTGCTAAACAAATTGTTAATTTACCTGAAATAAAGTGCTGCATTGATCTGTTGGATAACATGAACTGAAATGTTTAAGCTTGTTAGATTCTAAACTGTTACTTAAATTGACCTGTTTTAGTTTCTAAATTGAACCCACATTTTTTTAAAAAGAACAATTTTAGCAGCTAATTTGAGAATATATTGCTCTGTCTGCTTTGGGTTATTTGCCTGATTTCACATTTATACAAAATAAAGCAGATTCTGGTGGATTGTATCGTACATCACAGCTCTTAAATAATTGTTTTTGGGGATCCATACAGCAGGGTTGCCAACTTTGGGTACCTGGCTGGAGTGAGATTTTGATATCATGGGTTTAATTACACATACTGTATGCGCACTAAATGACTGCTATCGTGTCAGCAGCGGGACCTTAGCATATATATAGGATATATATACGAATACACAATATTGGACACAGACTATAAAGGGCACAACGTTTCATTCACTAATGAAAGTCAAACACATGTTTGTTTCCACTGTTTTATTGTGTGCATAGGCCTGTCGCGATAAGCAATTAATTGACTTATCGTAGGATACATAAAAATGAACTCGATCGTTTGAAAGGATGTACTTGAATTATTATTATATATTATCATTAGGTCAGTGGTCTAAAATGGTCATACAACGGTGCCGACAATATTATCGTTTATCGCAACAATTTCCGGGAAAATGTATCCAACAAAATTAATTATCGTGAGAGGCCTATACATGAAACACACACACACAAATCTACAGACTTACTCCAAACTGCCAAATATATTAATTAACGCACTCTCATATACTCTTTGACTCTATTTTTGGCCTAGAAGAACAATAAGCAGCAGACTTTTACTTGTTATCATTTCTACTGGATCTTAGATCTGCGCATGCGCAATACGGGTCGGGGATTGACCAACCGGCACCCACTGCTCTGCTGTCTGTTAACGTTAAGAGTGGTGGGGGCGGGGAGGGAGCGGATCGACAGCTTGAGCAGCTGTCAACATTGTAAATAACCAACCAAAAACGATCGCCGGTTCATCTTGTTTTTGGCGTGAGAATAGTTTGGGCAGCGTGAGATTGAGAGTGAAAGCGTGTGTGCCAGATGCGTGAGAGTTGGCAACCCTGATGCCATACAGTAATTGTACTTTATGTGAATGTACCGCTGCGCAGGGAGTCATCCTCCGGCAGATCTTCATCCAACATGAGGTCGTCATCGTCCAGATCACAAGATGCAAGGTTTTCCAAAACGTCCTGAAATAAAGAAAAATAGAGACTTTTATTTACAGTGCTTTATTGATAAATGTGCTGTTCCCCCAGCAGACACCAGAGGGCGCCAGAGGATTGAATAATCTGATGCAGAGCTCAGAGGCAAAGGAAGCTTTCATTACTTACCTGTGGACAGAAACTTCACCTGATTTCTGAGTTTGGAAAATAACCGTTGGAACAAAATACTGAGCATGGATCCACAGCATTTGTAATTGTTCTTACTTTTTTTACTGCCTGTTGTTATCCTGACTTTTTTAAATAACTATATTTATTATTCTGAAAAAATACGGTTTTCTTAACTGTTTTTTTTATGGATTTTAAATATGTTTTTTTATTTAAAATATGTTATCATATTGTTTAAAATATTTGTACTTAATGTTCTTAAAAATATTTGGCTCCATCCATTTTATTTAGCTTTTTAACATTTGTTCTATATAGATGTCGACATAATGTAGAATTGAATTAAGGATGTTTTAACCAAAATAAAGGTGGTTGTAACATCAGACATGTGAGACTGAGTTGATTTAATGTTAAATCAAACCGTTTTCAGCAGCAGCACAACAACAACAACACTCACAAAGGAATCAGCTGCTCACACGGTGACAGTCGATCAATGGATAATTAGGAACAAGTCAAATGATCTTGTTTGTATTTGGGAGCAGTGAAAGGTTTTAAATCCCATTTACTGATCAGCATGCAAGTCAGATATAATCCCATTATGTACGGAACATTAATGACTTTCTCTGAGGTTTCATTGGTACATTTACAGTACGAGCAAAAACACAACTTTAAGGTCAGAAAGGTTTAATATCCTCTGAGATAATAAAGCCAACAACAAACCGAAAAAACTAAAAGATGACATTTGCAACTTTACAGGAACACGTTATTATTTCCTCCGATGTAAGTGGTTAGCGAAGGAGAAACTAATGTAACCCTGGAAAAGTATATTTTTAGCAATGCTGGATCCACCTCATTGTTTTATTCTCAAATCATCAGTAATTTGTGAGATTATAATCCCAGAGTACATCAACGCTTCAGGCTTCCTTTCTTCTAAATGCATCCCTTTCATTTAGTAAACAAACAAATCCATATGTGGGGTTTTCCTCTGAAATGCACATTTTTCAAGTTGTTTCTAGTTGATCTGCTGTTGTGTGACAAGACGAATAAAAAGCTCGCCTTCAGTCTTAAATATTAGAACATGACTTCTATCTCTGGAATGTGTTGGGAGACTTCTGGGAAAGCATTTGAAGAGAAAAGTCCAGTATCTTTGGTGTTTCTCTCAACAAGAAGCCATTAACCCTTTACTGGGGAAACACCAGAGGAACACAGAAACAGATCCCTCCCTCTGTCATCAGAATAGAGATCATTAAACTAATGACAAGGGATTTACTAAAAGACAATCACTTAGTAAACTCACAATGGAACTTCAATGAAACGGAGAAACTTGGATTGTGTGTTTATCTTTATATACCTGAGTATTCATCATGTGTTCATTCTTTTATTTGTAATATTATTAATACTATTATGTATTTTCGTATCTGTCATCTGTTGTGTAGTTCATTTGTGTCCCTAGATGTGTTTGTTTTGTTTTCTACGCTTTGTGAATATTTTCTTCAAATGCAAAAAATAATTGATAAAATAAAAGGATATCTTACACACACATTCACACACCCACACACAACACACCCACACACACACCCACACACCCACACACACACACCCACCACACACCCACACACACACCACACACCACATTCACACACACACACACCCCCCCACACACACACAAAAACCCCACACACGGAGGACACACCACACACACACCACCACACACCAAACACACAAACACACACACAGGAGACACACACAAACACACACACACAAACACACACACACGACACACACACACAGCAAACCACCCACAACACACAACACACGAACACACACACAGAGACACACATGCCCAAACACCACCACACAAACACACACTAAACACACACACCTACACACACACCACACACCACACACACAAACACAAACACAAACACCCCAATACACACACACACTACACACCACACAACCACACACACACAAAACACAACTACACAACCACACACACACAACACACACACACACACACACACAACACACACACACACAAACACAACCACACAAACACACAAACACACACAACACACACACACACAAACACACAAACACAAACACAAACACACACACACACACAAACACACCACACACACACACACACACAACACAAACACAAACACACACACAACACACACCACACACACACACACACACACACACACACACACACACACACACACACACACACACACACACTTTCTCTGTTTGTTATCTTGCAATCTACTTATTTATCTAAATAATTATCACCGTAATAACCCGTATTTAATTGTGTTTTAATGTACATTATTTCATTCAAAGTAGCTCCACCTTTACCAGCTGTGACGAACACATTCATAATAAATAAAATAATCCAGAGATCAAATATCAAATGCGCCATTACACACAATGTTGTACTTCTACTTAGGAAGATTTTAAATGCAGGACTTTTACTTGTAATGAAATAATAAATAATCTAAATATGAACCATCCAGGAGTCTCAGGTCTGCTCTCTGCTACAAGAGTCAGAACTAAACAAGGAGAAGCAGCATTTCGTTGTTATGCCCCGACCATCTGGACCAAACTCCCTGAACCCTGCAGGTCAGCTGCAACTGTTGATATGTTTAAATCCAGACTAAAAGCGTTTCTTTTTGACGCTGCATTTGGATGAGTTGTTCACATTTGAACATTTATCCATGTATTTGACCTGTTGTGTTCATTTTATTATCTTTGCTTTTTAAAAGCCTGTTTTTAAAATGCCTTTCTATAATGTGCTTCATCTGTATATTGTTCTTAAATGTCTTTTGTCTTATTTTGTAAAGCACTTTGGGTTGCCCTGTGCGGAAGATGCTCTATGAATAAACGTGCCTTGCTTTGTAACAGAGTATTTCTACACTGTTGTATTTCTACTTGAGTCAAATATTAGAGTACCTCTTACCCCACTGCTTATTAGTAAACGTTAGCATGCTAACACGCTGAACTAAATGGAAGAACATTGTAAACGTCTGGTACTGCCTGAGATCGCATGCTGTAGTTTTATTAAATGAGCCAACTGCTAGGACTGTCTTAGGGAAGACAGCTTTTAGATGCGCAGCTCCTCTGTCTTGGAACAGTCTGCAATTGAAATGGAAACTGAGCAATCTGGTGCCACTACATGTTTTTAAAGCTGGGTTGGATGCTACTCAATCAGAAGCTGTTGGTACCTACTTGAGCAGGTCTCCCTTGAAAAAGAGTTCAATGATCTCAATGGGATACTCCTGGATAAATAAAGGTTTGAGGTGAAATGAAACGTCATATCTGCTGAATGGCAGCATGTTAGTTTTGGGACATTGGGTGTTTCTAGTTTAGGTTTCAACAAACCACAGCACGGAGACTGCTCACAGTCTTCATCTGATGAGATATCAGTGCTAGAACAACTCGGGAGGACTTTCTGAAACAGCTCTAAACCCGGTTTGAATCCTGTCCACAGAACAAGGATTATCTTGTCCATCTGCAATCTGTTCTACGTCTACATGCTTATGCTAAGGTTCTGGAAAACACAACTAAACGTAACAAGTGTTTTGCAGATGACAGAGATGTAACAATAAGGTGATCAATAATGATCCCATGCAGGAATTGAAGAGTGAATTATTGAACACATGTTGCCTTTTATTCAATTCAATTTGAAACTACTCATGATTATAATGTAACTGCACCAAGTTATGTTGTGAGTTGTGTTGGTTTACATATTTCAGTGTTGGCTCATACATCTCCAAAACCAAGGTAAGCACGCCGTGCCTTCAGACTTCACTTGAGTTGTTGTGTGTTGCTTTTTTAACGATGACTTCTGGACTTGTACCGTATCCTCTTGATACGTCCTGCGGTTGCTCTTAGTCTCTATGAAGCTAAACATGACACTTTAGGTCAATTCTTTAACATCAGCCTGATTTGTTGGAATGATAACATTGATGGGAATAAGATTAAGAAAACAAACACATTTCACAAGCAAAGGTTTCTTTATTGAGAGCAGACATGTGCAGAATAAGTGACACATTTAGTCATTCCTTCAGATTATATTTGAAAAACAGACATTTGGAATAGTTTGATTTCATTGACCGGGAGATTAACATAAGAACGCATTAACTACTAATACTTTCTGTTATTACTACTAGCACTGATTTAAAAAGGGAGAAAGTGGCGTTCACCGAATGATTTAACAAAATGGTAAGATGCGTTCCACTTCAGTGAGTGTTGAGAACTCTCTGACTTTACTGATAGAAATACAGGTGCTCAACCCAGCCACTGTTGCCCTCGTTGAGATTTTTCTGGATAACGTTGATGCCAGCCTCCTGAAAATCTTTAGACGCATCTTT
>NW_022990073.1:125498-170498 GCF_902827175.1 Gymnodraco acuticeps | reverse complement strand
GTCAAATCTTTGGGAATACACACTGGACAAGGACTGAAACTGTCAACTGAATGGGGTGAGTGTGCAGTGTCTCATTTCGGTGTTGACAAGGGCAAACAACAAGCTAGCCTGAGAAAAAAAATCAAAGAACATAAAGAATCACAAGCCCATGTAAAAGCTGCTGACATCCTTACATCTGCTTCATGTGAAACTATTCAACATCAAGTGCAGTCTATGCATAAATCTGAATTAGACACCACTATCAGAGTTTTTAGAACGGCATATACAATTGGCAAACATAGCCGGCCATTCACAGACATGCCAATTGATTTGAATGTACAGAAACTGAATGGGCTGAACGTGGGCAGGGTTTTGCACTCCAATAAAACCTGTGGCGAAATCATCGACCACATAGCTCATGAGCTGAAGAAAAAAATGGCAAAAGACATTACAGAAAACCAAAGAAAACTCTGTGTTTTGGTCGATGAATCTACCACTATTAGTGGTAAAACGGTGCTTGTTGTGTGTCTACGCTCAGCATTAGCTGATGCTGAGCCCGAAACGTTTTTTTGGGAGCTGATCGAGTTGGATGGAACAACGGCTGATGACTTCACAAAGGCGTTAATGGAGTGTCTTGGAAGAGATTTTAACGAGGACTTTTTAGGTCAGTGTTTCGTTTCTTTTGCATGTGATGGGGCTTCAGTCATGCTAGGGAAGAGAACAGGCGTTGCTACCCAGTTGTGTAGTAAATTCCCAAGCCTGTTTGTGTGGCACTGCTCCAATCATCGTCTAGAGCTGGCAGTTGGGGATGTGGTCAAGGAGGTCTCAGGGCTCAATCATTTCCAGATCTTTTTTGACAAACTCTATTCCTTGTTCCATGCCTCCCCCAAAAATCAGAGGCAGTTAGCGCAGTGTGCGCAAGCAGTCGGACAGCGTCTCCTGGGGATAGGGCGTGTTTTGTCCATCCGCTGGGTGGCTTCAAGTGAAAGGAGCGTCAGAGCAGTCTGGGAAAACTACCGAGTGCTTCATGATCACTTCACAAATGCTGCAAACGACACGAGCAGGGATCCAGAGACAGAGCAAAGTACAAGGGCCTGGATGATGTGCTCACATCTGCAACGTTTGTCAGCAATCTGGGACTGATGTACGATGCGCTCACAGAGCTCAGCGACCTCTCTCGGCAACTCCAAAAAAGAGAGATGACACTGCCTACAGCAGATAGGCTCTTAACTCGAGAAATACGAGTTTTTGAATCCATGGTCACCATGCCTGGCCCACACATGACTACAGTTCATACAGCTCTAGCTGAGAAGTCCTTCAAGGGTGTTGCCCTGCGTGAGAATAGCAGGCTTGTACAGATTCATGCAGGTCAGTTTTTCCGCAGTATGGTAGAGAATCTGAGACACAGAATGACTTCCACAACCTCCTCTCATGTCAGCACAAGAGAAATCCCATTACATGGCCGGGAGGCCCGGGACAATCAGCTAATCCAGGACATGAAAGTTATCTATCCTGGAAGTTGGCCTGAAGAGGAGTTAGACGTACAGTATGGGGACGTAGAGGTGCTACGTTTGTGCGAAGTGCTGAAAGTGGACAGAAGAGAGACTGTTCAGGGCTTTCGCGAATACAAGGAAACCAGGGCATCCCGTACACCTGCTGCCATGGAGCCTCTACTGAAAGCAGTCCGAACCATCGCTGTCTCCACTAGTGAGTGTGAGCGGGCATTCAGCTGCATGAACGATATCCTTACTGCAAAAAGGAATGCTCTCTCTGTCAGCCGACTGTCCAGCCTGGTTTTCATTAAATGTAATGGACCATCACTAGGACAGTTCAATCCGGAACAGTATGTGAGGTCCTGGCTGGCAAAGGGAAGGAGAAGTGCTGATGAAAGAGCCTGTCCAGCTCCAGCCCCTGATACTGATGTCCCCAAGGCCTTCTGGAGCCTTTTCTAACAATGTGAAGTATATTGCAAAGCAGCTCACCCAGTGAGAAGACTTTTGGCATAATGTGCCGATTTGTACAGATCCTGGAGATAGAAGGACTTCAGACCAACCAGGGAGTGATCTGATCAGCTTGGTGTTCAATGTAACTCTTTACCATGGCTCAGACTTTGTTACTTGCAGTTACAGTTTCTCATTTTAGATTGTGCAAATTTTGCATTTGTTTTTACATGTTCTTTGTTCATGCTCTTTATCATTTTTCTGAGTTGGAAAGTTAGATTGCATCATAGTTTACTTTATACATATTTGTATTCTTCAGTGGTGAAGTATATTGCAAAGCAGCTCAGCCATGTGAGAAGACTTTTGGCACTTTTTAATTTTTCGTTTTCTGAGTTGGAAAGTTAGATTGCATTCAAAATGTACAGAAATACTTAATTTTGTTAAAGCTTTTTATAAAAAATGCTTCTGACCAGAGCTTTGTTTCCTTGTCATTAATGTTGAACACCACCAGAGGGGCTCTCACCTGAAAGGTCTCTGCTTCATGTGTCTTCAGCAGAAGATCTAGACTTTGATTGCTATATTTTCAGTTAATATTGACCTTACTGAGCTTTAGCCATATCCGCTGCCTATCATAAAAAATGTTAAGTACAGTGAACCTTTCTAAAATATACAGTAGTAAAGAGACAAACCCACCAGCATTATAGTAGCCAAATTCTTGTTTGTGGGCTGTATATATAAAATTGACTTGAAAAAGTTGCTGATTTTAGAGTACTGGCACCTTTTTCATTCCAATTCAAGCACTGCTCCGGAGACGTTGCGAAGAGACGGAGCGGCTCCACCTGTTGCTGCCTGCGATTCTGCGATCTGCGATCTACGGAGGCCTGCTCCCACCTGTAGAATTTGGCTGTGCTGAGGAGGTTTTTACCCCGGAGTCGTCGCGGAGAGACGGAGTGGATCCACGCTTCGGGCTTGGCCTGCTTCCACCGGGCGTGTGCTGCTGTGCGGAGAAGGATTTTACCACGGCTGGGGCCTGCTTTCCACCTGTCCTGGTTCTGCTGTTGCAGAGGCCTGCTTTCACCCCGGGGATACCACGGAGGGACCGGAGCGCTTCCACGCTGCTGCTTTCGCCTGTCCTTTGCTGCTGTGCTGATTTGCTCCAGGAACATCGCGGATACTGTGTGCTGGTCTGGGAAAATGGCCCATATCGGGATTCTGCTGTGCCTGTTAACTGTTTTGGACTATGAGAAGATCTCTAGTCATTCTGAGAAGACTACTGGATTCAGGTCTGTTCTGCCACCCGCAGTGGGCATCCCCTGCAAAGGTTCGGATGTGTTACACAAACAATTACCGGTTGCCTTGTCACAGACAATCTGCTCGACAAAATATGTTTGTCTTTTTTGTTTTCCTGCGATGATGGTTCTTCAGGACTGCTTCTTAAGCTCTAATCACACTCTCGCAGACTTTTCCGGTGTTTCTAAAGTAGATGACAAATTATGTGTGTCGCTTAAGAGGAAAAGATGCCTGGTTTTGTTGTTGTTATTACTGTCAGGAAATGTACAACCTAACCCTGGTCCGCCCAGTAGTAGTAGTCAGATCGCTACTCCTGCTGATTTTAAAGCTGGGTTGGGTTTCATCCACTTGAATGTGCGCAGTCTGTTAGGTAAACTAGATGTTGTCCGTATCTGGGCTCAACTGACGGTGACGTCATTGTTTTATCAGAAACATGGCTAAACAAATCTATTTTGGCCTCTGACATTGCCTTAAATGGTTATAATGTGTATCGTACCGACCGGCCTAATAAAGGTGGTGGCGTTGCCATTTATGTTAAGAATAAGTTCAGTGTATCCACATTAGTTTCCAAATCAATCAGTAAGCAATTTGAATTTTTAGCCTTAAATATAGAAGAGGCAAAGGGGCAACAGGTCATGGTGGTGAGGCTGTTACAGACCCCCCTCAGCTGTCAAAGACTTATTGTCTTCGCTAGCAAATATTTTATCCCAACTAGACTACAAGGAAATAGTGCTACTTGGAGATTGTAACTGGGACTGGTTAACTGCAGTGTCAGAGGATTTTAAAAACCTTTGTATCTCTTTGAATGTTACTCAGATTGTGGACAGTCCTACTCGCCCTAATATTAAGTCACCTAATAAATCCTCCCTAATTGATCTCATTCTAACTAATGTTCCCTATAAATACTCATCTGTGGGAGTATTTGCGAATGATCTGAGTGATCACTGTGTTGTAGCCACAATTAGGGACACTAAGGTCCAAAAGGTTAAACCTCGTATTATCATTAAGAGAGACATCAAACATTTTGTGGAGCAGGGTTTTGTTCATGATCTGTTTGGGTTTGATTGGGGTAAAATCGATCTGTGTGCTGATGTTGAGACTGCATGGTCTTATTTTTATCTTGGTTTTATGGAGGTCATTGATAGACATGCACCCCTGCGTACATTTAGAGTGAAGGGACGAGACAATCCTTGGTTTTCTGCTGAGCTGTCCAGTCTCCTTCATGAGAGAAACAAGGCCTGGGCAAAGGCTAGGAAATCAGGCTCAGAGGTAGAGTGGCTGCGTTTCAGGCAGCTAAGGAATAGCTTCACATCGCAAATCAAAAGTGCTAAATCGAAGTATTATCTGTCAGTAACCACAAAGAATCTGAATAATCCTGGAAAATGTTGGAAAGCCATTCAATCGTTATCCACCGGTGAGATCCGTAATGAGCTACCTCCGTGCATTACCACAGCATCTGGCTCTATATCGGACAGGGCTACTATGCTAAATTGTTTTAATGAGCATTTTGTGTCCTGTGGTTCTCTGTTTGATTCTGTCACTAACTCTGCTTCTGTGAACACCACAGTATGTGACTCTGAAAAACCTGTGTTGGAAAACCCTTTTAGTTTTACCCCTTTTACTGTTGATGTTGTTCGTGAAGCTTTAACCAAGTTAGATCCTAGGAAACCGGCCGGCCCGGACAACGTAGAGCCTTTCTTTTTAAAGATAGCTGCAGATTTTATTGCTCTTCCTCTCACTACTCTTTTTAACCTCTCTCTCAGCACGAACACAATTCCAAAAGTATGGAAGTCAGTTTATGTCCTGCCTTTGCTAAAAGGAGGGGAGGCAACCTTATTAAATAACTATAGGCCAATCTCTAAGTTGTCAGTTCTGGCGAAGGTTCTTGAACGCCTAGTGAGTGAACAGGTAAAGGTGCTTTTATGTACAAATGACATCCTGTCTAAACATCAGTCAGGCTTCAGAAAGCAACACAGCACCATCACTGCCACAATGAAAGTGGTGAATGATGTGGAGAGTATTTTAGATAATAAGCAGAGTTCTATTTATTGACCTATCCAAAGCGTTTGATACCGTCGATCATCGCATCTTAAAGCAGAGGCTACTCAGTATCGGCATATCCAGCCATGCAGTGGGTGGTTTGTGAACTACCTCTCTGAAAGGTCCCAATGTGTTCACTTTGATGGGCTGTCTTCTGAGTGGTTAAACATTGCTAATGGTGTTCCTCAAGGTTCTGTTTTAGGTCCACTTTTATTCTCCATATATATCAACAGTTTAGGTGAAATATATGCATATACACACTTCTACGCATATGATTTTGTATTTCCCCATTTCTTCCACCAAAGCAAGTGATGCTGAGCATGCACATTGGTCTAGATTCACAAAGTAGTGATACGTACAGCAGTTTCCATGTTCTCACAAAGGTTTGAATGCTTTGCTCCTGTTTCTTGCTGAAAAGCGACCTTGGGTCCCCTGAAAGGCGCTCTATACATCTAAGTTATTATTATTATTGCTTTCAACAATTTAGCTTTTATGATGAAGTACTCTGGGGAGTGGTGTTCACTGTACTCTGGTTAGAGTTCCCATTCATTAACATTGTGTGCAGATGGTGTCTGGTGTGAAGCGGGTAAACCTGTTGAACACCTGAGAGGTCAACATGTCCCAACTCCTCCCACTAAGGCAATGATGAAGAACTCTTAGCTTCTTGGTCACTCTAACGTTTGAAATGGCAACTTAATAATGTACATTCAGCCAAGTCCCCCCTGATCAGCGCAAAAACTATTTGTTAGGGACAAAAAGCCTATAAAGAGGTACAGTGCAGCGCTGCACCATCAGTCTGATTTATTAAAACAACAACCTTCTAACTGAGAAACACTTAAATGCTACATTTCAAATGTTTACAATCCATCACTAAATTCATGGCAAACCAATTTTAACATCATGCAATAACACAGAGACGACATTAGTTGCATTGAACTGATCTTTTTAATAAGTTGTTCTTACAATGTAGTGAAACATGGGCTTGAGCTTCACTGAGGATCTGTGTCATTCTGACAGGGAGGCCACTGCAGTTATTACACTTCATGTTTTGAAATATCTGTAACTCTGTTCATATAAAACCCACACTGCTCAAACCTCCTTACTTTTCCTAAAATTTGTATATTTATTTATTTATTTTGGGGCGTGGGGAATGAAGAGAAAAAATATATGAGCATTTATACCTATAACCGCCAGCCGGGATTTTGACCCCTAATATAAACATAGCCTATGAGCTAAACTTTGCGGCCACACCCCGTTGCCAAGCAACGCTTATTGGTAAAGTGTCCTTTGATAAGCAGGCAGTCATATCATTAACTACAACTAGCTAGATCTGATGGATTCATTTGGACATAAACGCGAGTGAAGTATAGAGAGAGAGATTAGGATCAGCTGCTGCTGACGGAGAACACGCAGCTCTACCGGATCACAGCTGTGACGAACCGGTGATCAGAGCAAAACACACACTAAGAGTAAGACCTAACACACTTAGCTATTTGATCTACTCTGGAACTAGCTCTACTAGTTTATTCTTTACTGTCGGGCAGTGGCGATTCTAGAGTCTGTGGGGGCCCTAGGCAAACATTAACTGGGGGCCCCTCGAACCAGCTTTCATCGCCACGCACAGCCGACAGCACCCACCAGTCATTGTTGTTTTCAAAATGTAACTCCTGATGGTTGAATTTGTCAGGATTATATTCTAGCTCAGCTGAAAAGTCAGATTTATTCAGTTAGCTGCAACATGACATGTTACTTGTTAGACGCTTTTATCCAAAGCCACTTACATACTCAATACTGTGGACAATCCCCACAGGAGCACTTTGGGGTGTCTCAGGGACACAACGACATGCTGACTGCAGTGGGGTTTGAACCTGATCCCAACACCAAGGCGCTATCCACTGCGCCACACGCCTCCCCTACAATTGTGATTACTCATGATGTGTCTTTCTGTAATGCAGTAACCCACAGCGAGCACCTACATCTCAGAGCTTGATGTGTCCCTGAATGCAGCTGAGGAGCAAATGCTCCAATCAGATGGCTTCAACAAAATCAATGTCAATCTGAACAAAGGAGCAGGAGGAAATGCCATCTGTCTTTGGTACGAACGTGGATCAGAATAGCCTTAAAAAACAACCCACTCTGTGGAACCCAGAGTCATGTATCTGAACCAATTAAAGAATGACTTATGGGCTGAACTCATATTCACATTAGGACTAAAGTCAGTCAAAATTGGACGTGCACGGGTCAGCATCTAATCAATACACCATTTCCCAGCTCTGTAATGAAAAGGATATCAAGATGAGGTGCATTACGGGAGTGTTAAAACACCCAACATGCACACTTATCTTATTCTAGTAGAGATTAGAGGACAGGTCTAATGTCGTGAACAAAAGTATCAAGTCAACGTTATTTATTTATTTGATCTTATGTTCCATATTTAATTTAATAATTAATCTTGAATTACTAATAACTCTAAAGAAGGCAACAATTTACAATGTGGATTAAGGTGAACACTTATCCACAGTGTGTGTGTGTGTGTGTGTGTGTGTGTGTGTGTGTGTGTGTGTGTGTGTGTGTGTGTGTGTTGTACATTTCTGCTTTAATTACCTCTTGCACCATAATTCTGGGTCCATAGGTCTGTGACTTCCACAGAACTGATGAAAACACTCACGCCCATAAACACACTTGATACGGGGTCTCATTTGGCTTCAGTCATCGTGTTGGCATGAATTCAGCATCATTTTCCTTAGAATACGACTCCTTCCAGATAACGATTGCACAATGCCCCACAGCATCTCTGTGCTCTATATATATGCAGCTGACCTGTGGTCAGTACAACAGACTTCAGCACACCAGTTGACTTCTTACTGCCTATCACTCGCTGTCAGCACACACGTAAGTGTTCAACAAGGTCTTGCTTTCTTGCTGGAATACCTTTTTTGTATTTCACAAACATTGTAATCAATACTTTGCAGAACTCTGTGCAGTATACATTTGATTTGAACTTGGTTTAGATGTCATTGTTGTTTTCAAAATGTAACTCCTGATGGTTGAAGGATGATATTCTAGCTCAGCTGAAAAGTCAGATGTATTCAGTTAACTACAATTGTGATTACTCATGACGTGTCTTTCTGTAATGCAGGAACCCACAATGAGCTACATCTCAGAGCTTGATGTGTCCCTGGATAAAAATGAGGAGAAAAACCTTAAAATGCGAGGCTTCGATGTAATCGATGGCAATCTGAACGAAGGAGCAGGAGGATGTGCCAGCCATCTTTGGTCCAAACATGGACCATTGGCGATCACCAAGGTTCAAGTTTCCTTCAACGAAGAGATGGCTAATGGTTTGATCAAAGCAGGGTACAAAAAGATCAACAAAGATCTCAATGCTGGAGTAGGAGGTAGTCCCCTCTACCTTTGGTACTCCCAAGGGTCCGGAGAGTTTGATACTCCCATAGTGGACATTAATGTCACTACAGATTCAGCCAATGAAGCTCAAAAGTTTGGTTTTGGTTGGGAGAGAGTGACCTGTGATCTGAACCGCGGTGTTTGTGGGAACTGGATCCACTTGTGGCTGAAGAGAGAGAAAGAAACCTACATCTGTGACGTCACTGCCACTGATTCCTTTGGGTCAGACATCGACCTCTTTAAGAATGGCTACATCCGTTTGGATGAAGATACTAACAGAGGTGCAAGAGGAGCCTCTGTCTTCATCTGGTACCGCCAGACCACCGACCCAGAGAAGGCAGTCAAAGAAATACAAGTCTCCGTCAAGGCTGATCAGTATCTGGAATATCAGCAGCAAAATTACGACCCAGTGGTTGTTGACCTGAAAAAAGGGACCGGAGGGAACCAAGTGTTCCTGTGGTACAAGAAAGAAGGATCCAGCCCAATGAAGGCCATCGGCCTGCTTCTCAACAAAGATGCGTTTGAAGAATATCCGAAAGCTGGTTTCAAACTTGTCAAGCGCAATCTCAACGAGGGCACCAATGGATGGGTTGAGTACCTGTGTGTCTAGTGGCCTGTGATCTGAACCGCAGGGCTGAGGGGAACTGGATCCACGTCTGGCTGAAGAGAGAGAAACAAACCTACATCTGTGACGTCATTGCCACTGATTCCGTTGGGGCAGACAAAGACCACTTTAAGGATGGCTACATCCGTGTGGATGAAGATGCTAACAGATGTGCAGGAGGAGCCTCTGTCTTCATCTGGTACCGCCAGACCACCGACCCCGAGAAGGCACTCAAAGATCTGCAAGTCTCCATCAATGATGATCAGTATCTGAGCTATCAGCAGCAAGATTACGACAAAGTGAGTGTTGACCTGAACAAAGGGACCGGAGGCAACAAAGTGATCCTGTGGTACAAGAAAGAAGGATCCAGCCCAATAAAGGCCATCGGCCTGCTTCTCAACAAAGATGCGTCTAAAGATTTTCAGGAGGCTGGCATCAACGTTATCCTGAAAAATCTCAACGAGGGCAACAGTGGCTGGGTTGAGCACCTGTATTTCTATCAGTAAAGTCAGAGAGTTCTCAACACTCACTGAAGTGGAACGCATCTTACCATTTTGTTAAATCATTCGGTGAAGGCCGCTTTCTCCCTTTTTAAATCAGTGCTAGTAGTAATAACAGAAAGTATTAGTAGTTAATGCGTTCTTATGTTAATCTCCCGGTCAATGAAATCAAACTATTCCAAATGTCTGTTTTTCAAATATAATCTGAAGGAATGACTAAATGTGTCACTTATTCTGCACATGTCTGCTCTCAATAAAGAAACCTTTGCTTGTGAAATGTGTTTGTTTTCTTAATCTTATTCCCATCAATGTTATCATTCCAACAAATCAGGCTGATGTTAAAGAATTGACCTAAAGTGTCATGTTTAGCTTCATAGAGACTAAGAGCAACCGCAGGACGTATCAAGAGGATACGGTACAAGTCCAGAAGTCATCGTTAAAAAAGCAACACACAACAACTCAAGTGAAGTCTGAAGGCACGGCATGCTTACCTTGGTTTTGGAGATGTATGAGCCAACACTGAAATATGTAAACCAACACAACTCACAACATAACTTGGTGCAGTTACATTATAATCATGAGTAGTTTCAAATTGAATTGAATAAAAGGCAACATGTGTTCAATAATTCACTCTTCAATTCCTGCATGGGATCATTATTGATCACCTTATTGTTACATCTCTGTCATCTGCAAAACACTTGTTACGTTTAGTTGTGTTTTCCAGAACCTTAGCATAAGCATGTAGACGTAGAACAGATGAGTGTAGTTTACTAATAAGCAGTGGTGTAAGAAGTACTCTAGTATTTGACTCAAGTAAAAGTAGAAATACAACAGTGTAGAAATACTCTGTGACAAGTAAAAGTCCTGCATTTCAAATCGTATTAAGTAAAAGTACAACATTGTGTGTAATGGCCCATCAGATATTTGATCTCTGGATTATTTTATTTATTATGAATGTGTTCGTCACAGCTGGTAAAGGTGGAGCTACTTTGAATGACTGTATTCTGATGCTGTCGTAAGAAGACTCAAAAGATTCCAGATTCAAAGGTGTTCTCATCAGATGCTCAGCAGCTTCAGAGTAGAAATGAAACTCTTCTGACCTGAGCTCCTCCATCAATGCAGCATAAATAATAACATACAAGAATACAAATACAGAAAAGTGCAAGAAGTCTCTATACATGTGAATATAGTTTGATATGTACAAGAACAGAATGTGAAATGAAATAATGTACATTTAGAGAAAATGAAATACTGTTTATTGCGGTGATAATTATTTAGATAAATAAGTAGATTGCAAGATGACAAACGGTGTGTGTGTGTGTGTGAATGTGTGTGCACGCGTATGTGTGTGGTGTGTGTGCGTGTGTGTGTTTGTGTGTGTGTGTGTGTGTTTGTGTGTGTGTGTGTGTGTTTGTGTGTGTGTGTGTGTTTGTGTGTGTGTATGTGTGTGTGTGTGTGTGTGTGTGTGTGTGTGTGTGTGTGTGTGTGTTGTGTGTGTGTATGTGTTGTGTGTGTGTGGTTGTGTGTGTGTGTGTGTGTGTGTGTGTGTGTTGTGTGTGTTTGTGTGTGTGTTTGTGTGTGTGTGTGTGTGTGTGTGTGTGTGAATGTGTGTGTAAGATATCCTTTTATTTTATCAATTATTTTTTGCATTTTAAGAAAATATTCACAAAGCGTAGAAAACAAAACAAACACATCTAGGGACACAAATGAACTACACAACAGATGACAGATACGAAAAGACATAATGGTATTAATAATATTACAAATAAAGAATGAACACATGATGAATACTCAGGTATGAATTATCTTCATTATGTTGTTCTATACTCGACCCATTTCTCCCACCTTTCCTCAACGACATGCGTCTGGGTTCTCAGAGTTTCTCCGTTTCATTGAAGTTCCATTGTGAGTTTACTAAGTGATTGTCTTTTAGTAAATCCCTTGTCATTAGTTTAATGATCTCTATTCTGATGACAGAGGGAGGGATCTGTTTCTGTGTTCCTCTGGTGTTTCCCCAGTAAAGGGTTAATGGCTTCTTGTTGAGAGAAACACCAAAGATACTGGACTTTTCTCTTCAAATGCTTTCCCAGAAGTCTCCCAACACATTCCAGAGATAGAAGTCATGTTCTAATATTTAAGACTGAAGGCGAGCTTTTTATTCGTCTTGTCACACAACAGCAGATCAACTAGAAACAACTTGAAAAATGTGCATTTCAGAGGAAAACCCCACATATGGATTTGTTTGTTTACTAAATGAAAGGGATGCATTTAGAAGAAAGGAAGCCTGAAGCGTTGATGTACTCTGGGATTATAATCTCACAAATTACTGATGATTTGAGAATAAAACAATGAGGTGGATCCAGCATTGCTAAAAATATACTTTTCCAGGGTTACATTAGTTTCTCCTTCGCTAACCACTTACATCGGAGGAAATAATAACGTGTTCCTGTAAAGTTGCAAAGGTCATCTTTTAGTTTTTTTCGGTTTGTTGTTGGCTTTATTATCTCAGAGGATATTGAACCTTTCTGACCTTAAAGTTGTGTTTTTGCTCGTACTGTAAATGTACCAATGAAACCTCAGAGAAAGTCATTAATGTTCCGTACATAATGGGATTATATCTGACTTGCATGCTGATCAGTAAATGGGATTTAAAACCTTTCACTGCTCCCAAATACAAACAAGATCATTTGACTTGTTCCTAATTATCCATTGAGCATTGATCGACTGTGAGCAGCTGATTCCTTTGTGAGTGTTGTTGTTGTTACTGTGACCTGTGTGCGGGAAGATGGCGCCTGTGTCGGCTCGCCGCTCCCTCAGCTCTCTACCTTTAGCTATCCTGCTTTTGTTGTATGTATTTCAGAATGTCTCTGCTCTGCTCATCTACGATCGCCAAGCTCTCCTCCACCTCAGACCCTCACTGGAGTTGATACTGCTGCCCAAACCTACATCTGGCAACCATAAATCGTCCCCCCCCTCTACTGTCGTATATTCCCACCTACCTGCGCCGGTTGCCCTGCATCCTGCCTCACCGAAAGCGCTTTAGACGACGGGGAAAGCGTGGTGGTGCACTGGTCCATCTTAAGGCACACCTGACAGCTTCTTCTGGGACTTATCCACGCCTCGGATGTCACGGCCCTCCCGCTGCACGCCATGTGAGGGATCGGTGGATTCGCCCTGTCTTTCCGGAGCTGCAGCCTCTGCTGGGCCCGCTGACAGCTCCTCCTGCACGACTGACTGCTCCCGGTCCGCACGGCGTTCAACACGCACATCTTCGTCAGCTGAGACGCACTACACCAGGGGTCACCAACTACATTTGTCCAAGGGCCAAAATTAATCCAAGAGACGCTTTCGGGGGCCAGAGATTGTTTTATTTATATTTATTAGTGCTGTCAAAATGATCGCGTTAACGGCGGTAATTAATTTTTTGAATTAATTGCGTTAAAAATATTTAACGCATGTGCAGAATGTCCCGCCCCATACGTGCCACCAGTGGCAGCGCCAGGGTATGGCTGGGGTAGGCTACACCCATACCAAGAAATGGCTTAGCCCCACCATGAAAAATGATGTTAAAGGAAGCAAAATAAAGTCTGCCAACTCGGAGTAAATTGCACAGACAGCAGTTAGTACGATTGATTTCAGTAGCCACGGTTTTGAAAACTTTTGTCACGTAGTGATCGTCTTCTCAATAGAACATCTTTGATAACGGCGTGGTGTTGTTGCAGGAAGTCCCGCCCCCCCCCTCTGTCGACTTTCCTGAAGTACTCCCCCGTTGATAGAAATCAACACGTAATGAATTAAGACCCCACGGTTTGATGATTGATAGGTGTGTGGGTTGTCTTTCATTTTGACACGCAGAACAATGTTATAATAAACATAGATACTGTATGTTAAATGGATATATCCGACTTCTTTCATTTATCTTTCCATTCCCAACAATATATATAAAGAAATGGCATATTTTGGACATAGTTCGAATGGTGATTAATCTGATTAATTCATTTTTAAGCTGTGATTAATCTGATTCAAAATGTTAATCGTTTGACAGCCCTAATATATATACATTAGGGCCGGGACTTTAACGCGTTAATTAAGATTAATTAATTACATAAAAATTAACGCGTTAAAAAAATTAACGCATTTTAATCGCACTTATTTTTGCACCGCGGAACGTTTCTCACTGGATGAGTTTCAGGCGTACCGATTATACTGGAGCACCAACTAACGTTCATGACTTCAGACAACAACAAACCACAGTGAACAACAGTGGGAAATGTTGTTTTAAAAAACGGACGGATGGAAGCGTCGATAAGATATGGGCATAGATATGTCTCATAATTATTTGTGTGAACATAAAAATAATTTGTGTGTAAATATGTGATTTGTAAATGTAAAACGATCAGGCATTTGTGAATCCAATTTGTATTTGTGGACCAAAAATCGCTTGCGGATCTGCAGGCTATACGCCACTTTCGGGTCCCGGGGGAGCAGCTGAGCTGTTTCGCTGCCAGCTGCTCCCCCGGAGCTGCTCCCCCGGGACCCGAAAGTGGCGTATAGCCTGCACTTCAACATCAACGAAAGTGCTCGATATATGCTATATTGAATCAATAACACAAACTAACTGTATCACTATAACATGATGATGATGATGGTGATGGTGATGAAGAATGCATCTAACGTTCCGCTGTTCATTATAATACAAAAACAGAGCATTAAACAAAACATCATGCTCTTACTTTGAAATCATGCGGAAATGTCGCCATCAGCGGGCCATCACGTGGTTTCCGAAAATAACCGAGTGACACGAGTATATTTTAGCCGAGACCGGCGGAAAATATGTCTCAAAATTCCGTGTGTGTAAAAAGACGATCCGTGAACAGAGATTTGAGATCCGTGAACAGAGATTTGAGATCCGTGAACAGAGATTTGAGATCCGTGAACAGAGATTTGAGATCCGTGAACAGAGATTTGAGATCCGTGAACAGAGATTTGAGATCCGTGAACAGAGATTTGAGATCCGCGAACAGAGATTTGAGATCCGCGAACAGAGATTTGAGATCTGCGAACAGAGATTTGAGCCATTCCGCTGAACAGAAGGATTTGAGATCCGCGAACAGAGATTTGAGATCCGCGAACAGAGATTTGAGATCCGTGAACAGAGATTTGAGATCCGCGAACAGAGATTTGAGATCCGCGAACAGAGATTTGAGATCCGTGAACAGAGATTTGAGATCCGCGAACAGAGATTTGAGATCCGCGAACAGGAGCTTGAGTCGTGAACAGAGATTGAGATCCGTGAACAGAGATTTGAGATCCGTGAACAGAGATTTGAGATCCGCGACAGATTTGAGATCCGTGAACAGAGATTTGAGATCCGCTGAACAGAGATTTGAGATCCGCGAACAGAGATTTGAGATCCGCAAGCGCATTTTTGGCCACAAATACAAATTGGATTCACAAATGCCTGATCGAAAGGTGTAAATGTAAAGAGATATTCACAGATCTTTTTTTTATTTGTGAACATATTTAGCGTATTTGCAGATCCGTTTACACTTGCAAATGTATTTGTGAGTTTGCAAATCTTTTAAATGCATTTGTGGATGTTGTTTTACATTTACAAATCACATATTTACACACAAATTATTTTTATTTTCACACAAATAATTATGAGACATATCTATGCCCATAATAAGAGCACGGTTGTGTGCAAATTATGCAAAAAGGAATTCGCATATCACCGCAGCACATCAAGCCTCAAGTATCACCTCAATGCAAAACATATAGCAGCTAGCGTGGAAGCTAGCGTGGACGTTAGCCTCTTTTATCGCGTTCACACCAAAAAGAGCCGGTACTAAAATTAGTTCATGAGAACCTTTTTACCTCCACGAAAGTCCCTGCTAGAGAGCAGAGAGCTGCTAGAGAGCAGGGACTTTCGTACGGCTCTCTTGTGAGAAAAGAGCTATATTTCTGATTGGCTGGGCGGATTGCAAACCACGCCCCGTAAAACTCCCAAAAAGTTTTGTGAAGCCGCCATTGTCGCCATATCCTCGCATTAGCATTATTAGCATTAGCCCAGCGCAGAAACGCAGAGAGACTAACTTATGGCAACACAAAATAAAACATGGGAGCGGTGGAGATGAGGAGGTGTCGGCGTTCTGGCGATTTACTCGGAAGGCTTCAGTAGAAGCTGCTGGGACTCCCAGCAGCTTCTACTGAAGCCAGTCCCCAACTCCGGGGACTTCCGGCCGGGGACTTTGGGCGGCAGTATACGCCGTGAAGTGGTTTGCGGCCTGCCAGTAAACCCAAAGCAGAAGAAGAACAAGTGACGTCAGCGGCTTCATTTGCCTAATCCACCCCCAGGTTCAAAGAGTTCTCATGAACCTTTGTGGGAAAAGTACCGCGGTGTGAATGCGCCTAATGGTATACTAAAATCCATGTGAAAAAAATTGCTTCTCACTGTTCTTAGGTCAAATATTTATATGTGATTAAAAATGCGATTAATTTCGATTAATTAATTACAAAGCCTCTAATTAATTAGATTAATTTTTTTAATCGAGTCCCGGCCCTAATATATATATATATATATAGATCATAATAAATTATATATATATATATTAGGGGTGTAACGGTTCACAAACATTTCGGTTCGGTACGTACCTCGGTTTTTAGGTCACGGTTCGGTTCGGTACGTTTTCGGTACAGCAGAATATTTTTTCACAAAACATAAAAATAAGTGTTGTTTTTTTTAAATTATTATTAAACTGTGAATAATGTATTTACTCAAATAAATACAAAATATAGTAAAATAAACATTAAGGTGCAGCATTTCGATGAACTGAAATAATCTGTATTTGAACTGAACTGTACCTGAGCAGCCAGCTTGACATTAGGACTTGCTTGTCATTGTATTTTCATGTTGTTTAAAGAAAAATGTACTTGTCCACATTGCTTGCCGAAAGGGCAGATCTGCTGGCACTAACAATGTGTCCTGCTGTGGAGAACACCCTCTCTCTAGGGACAGAGGTAGCAGACACAGCCAGGTAGCGCTTTGCTAACATGGCAACATAAGGATACTTGGTGTTTGTAACAGCTTTGGCTCGGTCTGAACTCTCTGCGAGTGGTGGAGGCTAACATGCTAGTGGGAGTTGGGTTTGCACTTCAGTCTTTTTTCTTTTGGTACCGGTGATATTCACGTTCGGGTGATGCCTTTTCAAATGAGTGTGAAAGTTCGATGTATTGCCAACAGCGTAACCAATGTTAGTTGAACAATGCCGACAAACAGCTTTGGTTCGGTCCACCTGTCTTTGTCCCTCATCCTTGTTCGTAACTGCGAAACCAAAATGTTCCCAAACCGGAGACTTCAATGATGCTGGAGGATTTTCAGCTCAACTTTATCTGCGTTCGCCATTTCCTCAAATTACTGACTACATTTGAACGCATCCCTGTGCCTCTCGTCCAATGAAATGACTTGCTCGCTCTATGACACGTTGAACCCAATGTGAGCAAATTCCTCTGAATGCTGCGACGCTGCACCTGAGATTACTTCCAAAAAGTTGTTCACGTTCTCAATTTTTTACGTTTAACGTTATATTCGTTCGGTACACTTCGGTACACACGTGTAGGGCGAAGGGCCCGTACCAAATAATTTCGGTACGGGTACGTGTACCGTTACACCCCTAATATATATATATATATATAACTGAATAATGACTTCATATTACATACCAAGGTTCATGTGATGTGTACAAATACAAATTGAGCATTCAAACGTTTCTCACACACACACACACACACACACACACACACACACACACACACACACACACACACACACACACACACACACACACACACACACACACACACACACACACACACACACACACACACAGGTATTTCCAGTTACTTTACATTCAGTATAAAATCACAGACACACATATACATACATCTGATTACAAAGTCTCATCTGATTACAAAGTCTCATCTGATTACAAAGTCTCATCTGATTACAAAGTCTCATCTGATTACAAAGTCTCATCTGATTACAAAGTCTCATCTGATTACAAAGTCTCATCTGATTACAAAGTCTCATCTGATTACAAAGTCTCATCTGATTACAAAGTCTCATCTGTACAGGACGGTAAAATAATCACAGGCACACATATAAATAAATCTATGACAAAGTCTCATCTGGCAAAAACATGTCTATAGCTACTGTAAATGTCTCCGTTGTGGGAGGAATACATGATTAATTTAATCATCTACAAATGTAATCTCACTTTTACACACCAAAATAACGTTAACACAGAGTAAACATTTGCTAATGGAGAGTATATTTTGTCCCAAGTAAAAGTTCATGACTATAGATACAAAATATATCAATAAACCTATTGTTCATTTTCGCGGTATTCCCCACACATTGCCAGTACACTATTACTGTAATATTTACACTTACCCATGTCCAAATGGATCCATGTTGTTGTCTTTGTATTCTTCTTCTTCAGAAGAGTCGAAGACTTCAGGTTCTGAGGCTCTATCTTCACTGCTGCTAGCGAAAAAAATCGGCGACTGTAAAGTTTTTTTTAGCCATTTTCTCTGGCTCTCTCTCTCTCCTCACAGACGTAAACTGATGGGAGACACGTGGTTTATGTTTTTGTTTACTTGGTGGGTAGGTCCTTAGTGATTTCTCGATGTCCATTGGTCATTTCAGACCATCATGGCTGCCGGCCGAGATTTCCTTGACTGACACACGAATCCACCAATCCCACACAGTGTAAAGTCAAGCTGCTTTGAGCGGCCATATTGGCTGCTGTGCCCTGGTTACAGTCTCACAGGAGGTACCGCTGGAAAGCTACCCTTCCAGTGATTCCGCGGATATCTGATTCATATTTCTACTCCTTATAATCGAAAATATATGATTAATTACGTAAGTTATGCACACCGACTCCAGGGTTAATATGTTCACTTTATTGAAAAAATTATCTTTTTTTTAATAAGCCTGTATCTGGGGTAATACAACTGAAAGCAGTCCTGATTGGCAGGGAAAGGAATTCACTTTTGTATTAATACCGTGTCCTGATTGGTGGGAAATGGTTTCAGGATATAAGGATGTGCTTTGCCATGCAGGCACGCAAAAATGTCACTGTCAAAGAGCCTCAAGCGTAAAGTTGAAGTGGAAAACCGCAGTTTTAATGAAGAATGGACAGATAAATACGCATTCATCATGCCATCGTTCAGTAAGGCAAACCTGTTTGCCTTATCTGCAATGAAATGGTCGCTGTTCCAAAAGAGTACAATCTCAGGCGTCATCATTTAACAAAGCATGCAACTTTCTCTGAGTCGTATCCTGAGAAGTCCGAGGCCCGTCGCATTAAAATGTCCACCTTGAAAGCTGGATATGCCCGTGCCACCGGAATTATTACCCGGACTTCAACAGAGCAAGAGAGGGCAACAAGTGCGTCTCTTCAGGCTGTGTGGGTTCTGACAAAAAATAATAAAGCATTTGCCACGTCAGAAGTTTTTAAGGAGTGCATGGTGGCAGTTTTGGAGGAACTCGCCACCGACAAATCTATGGATAGGATTGTGGCATCCGTGAAGCAAGTACCGCTCTCTGCTTCGACTTCCGCCCGCCGGGTTCATGTGTTGGCGGAGGATGTTCAGCGACTTGTACTTGATGAGGTCAAGAAAGCTGAACATAAATCTGTGGCTATTGACAAATCCACTGACACCACTGATATATCACAGCTATCCGTGTTTGTCAGATACTTTGATGGAAAAGATTTTAAAGAAGAGCTGTTGGCTTTGATTCCACTGGAAGGTAATACCACTGGGGAAATCATCTTGAGAAAGTGGAGGAGCTATTTAAAAAACATGGCCTGTTATTACAGAAAGTCAACTTAATTGTGACAGATGGTGCTCCTGCCATGGTCGGCAGAAACAGGGGCATGGTGAGCAGATTTAAAAATGTTGCTCCAAAGACAAATGCCCTTCACTGTCTGATCCACCAAAGCGTGCTGTGCGCCAAGCTAAGCGGGGATTTGAAAGATGTCATGGACAAAACAATGAAAATAATGAACTTCATAAGAGGGAATTCAAGTACCCAACATCGCCTCTTCCACAAATGTGTGCTGGAATCGGATGCGACCCACGATGACCTCTTACTCCACAATGACGTGCGCTGGCTGAGCAAAGGTAAAGCCTTGGAGCGTTTCATTGAACTCAGGGATCAAGTTGTGGAGTTTGTCAAACAAAGTAAATCCAAAGGAGCAGCTGACTACCTGTGCATCATGCAAGACAAAACATACATGAGCAACGTCACATTTTTAGCAGACATATTTTCACATTTGAATGCACTCAATCTGCAACTACAAGGCAAAGACAAATCCGTGGTGAATTTGGTGGAAACACTTGATGCCTTTCGGAGGAAACTGGATCTGTTCAACACAGATTTGATATCAGGGAAACTGCTGCACTTCAACACACTGAAGACAGTGGGGGAGAGCAACGTCACTCGTAATATGAAGCAATTCATGACACAGCTGAGGGAAAACTTCTCTACAAGATTTGATGACTTTGCCATAACCAGAGATGTCCTCGAATTTGTGCGTGACCCATTCTCGATCAGCCTAGTCGGAGAATTCTCCGCTAATGCTAAGAAGCTGCTGCAGTTGGATGAAGCGGCGATTCAGATTCAACTCATTGACATGCAGGCCTCCAGCGAGATGCAAGCTGCTCTCCGAGGTGCTGAAAGCTTGAGCACTTTTTGGGTGTCTTGTCCCCAAGACTATGGGACACTGAAGACGCTGGCTCCCCATGTTTGGGTCAACATACACATGTGAATCTGGGTTCTCAAAAATGAACAGTATCAAAACAAATGAAAGTAACCGACTATCTCACCAGTCGTTGGAGGACTGCTTGCGTATAAGCCTAACAGCTGTCAAGCCCGACATTAAGAGGTTGGTATCAGAGGGGAAATGTAACTTCTCGCATTAAACCACCAGTTGTGAGTTATTCAGCCATAGTATGTCTATTTTATTCAGGCTAGTGTAGCCAAGACATTGTTAAATGGAGACTTGCCGCTTTATTTTTGAGGTTATGTTCGACTGGTAACATATTTAAGACGTGTCTGTCATTTAAATTTGCCGTGTTCACGCAAATGTGCTATAGGCCTGTGTTTATTTATTTTCAAGTAATGTTACTGTGTTGGCAATGTAAACAATTACCTTCTTTTTTACGGAGAAGTTTTAGTTGTTTTATAAGTGAACAAATACAATGAAACAAAATGTAAAATGACAGCTATACGTTTGTAGTCCCCTTTCTTGAATAAAGATTTTGAACAAGCTGCATTCTATTAATCAAAGACGAGATTGGTTGTATTTTCACCTATAGGTAACTGCACAACCCGAGAAGCAATCACAGACTCATGCATCGGGCTGGCCACATTTACTACAAGATCTCAGTACTTCTACTTTTACTCAAGTCCAAGATCTGAGTACTTCTACTTTTACTCAAGTACAATATCTGAGTACTTCTACATTTACTACAAGATCTCAGTACTTCTACTTTTACTCAAGTCCAAGATCTGAGTACTTCTACATTTACTACAAGATCTCAGTACTTCTACTTTTACTCAAGTACAATATCTGAGTACTTCTACATTTACTACAAGATCTCAGTACTTCTACTTTTACTCAAGTCCAAGATCTGAGTACTTCTACATTTACTACAAGATCTCAATACTTCTACTTTTACTCAAGTACAAGATCTGAGTACTTCTACATTTACTACAAGATCTCAGTACTTCTACTTTTACTCAAGTACAATATCTGAGTACTTCTACATTTACTACAAGATCTCAGTACTTCTACTTTTACTCAAGTCCAAGATCTGAGTACTTCTACATTTACTACAAGATCTCAGTACTTCTACTTTTACTCAAGTCCAAGATCTGAGTACTTCTACATTTACTACAAGATCTCAATACTTCTACTTTTACTCAAGTACAATATCTGAGTACTTATACTCAAGTACAAGATCTGAGTACTTCGACATTTACTATAGCCCTTAGCTGCTATGCTTAACACTTAGCTGCTTTGCTTAGCAATTGCTGCTAAGTAGCTGCTAATATTAGCAGCTACATAGGTAGTTAAAGCCTACTGAGCAGTTACAAATAGTATTTACTTAATCACAATTAGAAACATATCAAGAAACAACTGCAATAAATGTGGAGGGAAACTTTGTTATAAACCAAATAATTACAATATTAAACGAAACATATTAAATAACGTACCTGTTGCTCAAAGCAAAGTCCATGTGTTGGCATTCATGTAAGTAATTCAATGCATGGGAAATGGCTGCATGATATCTCGCAATATCTTGCGGGATTACGCACATCACACGTGATTTGGTTGCCGGCATCTGATTGGCTTAAATGTTACACACTTTCAGGAAGTGTGTATAACTGGCCTCCGGGGAAAAAAATAGTTTACACACTTTTCTATATTTTGTGACCTTGTGGGCCAAGTGAAAAAAAAGCAAGAGGCATATAAGGGGAAGCTCTAGAGCTCATTTATAGCTTTAATATTTGTGGGGCCCACCATTTTGGGCCCCACAACACACCTGGGCCCCACAACGTCAGTGTTCTCCCTGTTTACTGGCCTCACAAAGTAATAAGAAGTGTGCATAAACCATAGACTGTATATATAAATGGACGTAGGGTCCGTGACGTCACCCATAGAATTCTGCAGAGTTGCCGTGAAGCCCTTAGTAGGCGGAGTCGGCCACTAACGGCTCGACAGTGTCGTCAGAGTCTAACTCCCGCCTTCTCCAAATAAGGGCAAAGAGGTGGAGCCGAGGCGGGACAGGGCGGGACCTGCTGCCAACGAGCGTGACGTTCGAGTCCTAGCTCAGGCTAAGAAGCTAAGCTAACATGCTCTCAGTATCAATCGAATGTAAAACATGATTGATGAAAGTAGTACATCGGTCAGATTTGACCCGAAGACAACAGGAGGGTTAATGCCATATTCACAACTTTTACAAATATTTCTATATAGTCTGTGTTGGTAAATGTCATCTAGGTTGCACATTTCCTGCTGAAATACATGCATACCAAGTCACTGCGTGGCACTTTGGTTTTGATCAAACAGTGTAGTTCCACTATATAAATGTTACATTCATAATCAAACGAGACAATCTGCAAGATAATTAGCTATTTGGTATTATTCTTAATGCTTGTCATTCACACGTTAATAAAATAAAATAAGTACCGATACATAGCAGAATAATTGTGGCGGTGTTCAGCTTAATAAGCCTTGCTCAACATCATTTATTTAGCTAATACTACAGCGGGCTGCAGGCGAACCAAGTCCGCCTTACGATGCATTCCTTGATCTCCAGTTATAACGCCGGACTCCGCCGTTGGCCGAAGCTAACGGAGCCCCAGGGTGCTAGCTACGGCCGCCGGGACGCGCTAGCGAGCTAGCACCCTGCAGCCCCGTTAGCTTCGGCGGCGTGGACTCCGGCAGCCCACCCCTTTTAACATTTGCTCCCGTTTAGCATTATGGGCGTCATAGCCATATAGTATAAAAGTCTTACCCAAGGCTGAATCATAAACTAAACTGTATATATGTATAAAGGGTTACGTCCTTAGCTGGCTAATAAGCTACATAACAGGCTAAGCTAACAAGCACACAAACACCTGCTAACGGGGTTAACATGTATAATATTATCATTTTACTCACCGAAAAAAGCTGAAAGTAGACTTCTTGGAAGTTCTGTTAGTACATTCAAGCGCACAGCACGACATTTTAATTATCTGGTATTTGTAACAATATTCCCTAACAGGCACGATCACCACGAACACAGCTAAAGGATCAAGTACAGTAACTACAACTAACTAACGTTGTAGCCTCTATGGTTGTAGCCTAGCAGATTGGACAAGTTGCTGTTAGCTGACAGTGAGGCACGTATCTGTCAATCAAAGTGACCACGCCCTAATGTATGCACAAACTTTAAGACCTAATATAAATATAAAGGGTCGCGTTAGAAAACAATTCACTCACAGATCCATAATCATGAAGGTGGAATCTAACTATATCGATAATAAAATGTATGGAGCCAGGGGTAGAAACATGTTTTTTTCTGCTGTAAAATCGGGCATTTTAACATGGGGGTCTATGGAAATTGCTCCTTTCTGCAGCCATCGCCTATCGGCCAATATATGAACTGCAGTGTGTGGCACTTCCGTATTGGCTTCCCGGCTCTACCCCACAGTTTGCCGCTTGGCATAAACACACACACACAAACACACACACACCCACTCACACACACAATGTATACATCACTTCAGGGGACATTACATTGACTTACATACATTTCCTGGAGACTTATCCTAACCTTAACCATAACATGCCTAACCCTAACCCTTACCCCTCATTCTCCTTCTATCCTCCTGAAGAAGCCTCAGCGGCGAAACGTAGAGGAAACTCCCTCTACTCTTTTAAATAACTTTTGGTTATTTTAAAACTAATTTTTGGTATGATCGTTTTTAACGGCTCTGCTCACATGGACTATTTTTAACAACTACATGCAGCAAACAAATGTTTAAAGGAATGCTCCACTCATTAGATAATTAATCAAAACTTCAGTATTTAGTGAAACATTATGTTTAAACCATACCCTGAAGAAATCAGCGATATTCCCCGGTAAATAATGATTTTATAGCTCTTTTTTATCAAAACCTGTATATTCCGTCAGGCCGCTGCCATTTTGCCCATTTTCAGTAGTCACGTGATGGTCGTGACGTCATCCATGCGTTCACTTTGTAAACATGGAGTATTTGAGTTCGGACTCTTCAGCCGAGGAAGAAGTTTTGAGCAAAATGAAGAGATTGGATGGGGGAATTCAGCCATACAGGTTCGAGCCTACTTAGTACTACTTAGTAGATACAATGATTTTGATTACTAGATATGTATGCATGTAGTACCACCCTTGCTAGCGATTCCCTCTCTAGTTTAGCATACTCAGCCTCGTTGTCCCTGGCCCTGGAACCACGATTTTATGGGGCCGGAAAAACTGGGGGGAAATACCCACTAGCCGGTACTACGCTATATGGAAAGGTCACCAAAAACTGGCCTGGACGATAAAGGACGTTTAAACGGGGCTACCCGCTGCAATGGAAATGCGCTATAACATACCTTATTCTTACTCCGAGCACTACTTCTGGTCCTCCGTCGCTTCACACTTGCAGAGGGCGATTTCTCAACTGGCCGAACTGGTGTCCTGGTCGGTGATGACACCAGAAAGACCGATGGTACTGCATCTCCATTAAGAACGATTAACGAAGCACTTTTATACCAATAAAGGACTGGATTACCTAAAGCCAGTTGAGTAGCACTTGAAATGTTTGGCTCTATGAAACCTGATATACTTATATGATTCTGTTTTCTTCAAGGTTGTGTCTTCCTGGTCGAATGTACTTATTGTAAGTCGCTTTGGACAAAAGCGTCAGCTAAATGCAATGTAATGTAATGTAAAAGTAATGGTTGTTCAATAAATCCCATGTTATGTTTTATCATACTCTCAGAGTAGTCGTCCGGAAACTTGAAATGTTCGCTGCATACATGCGCCTGTGGATCTTTCGGTTCGGGCCGGCCACATTTCGCTAGCCACTGCCTCCGAACGTACTTCCTACGCTTACCTTTTGGCAACAGATGGAACCGAGCATTCCGTGGATTGTTCCTATCAGAACTGTGGCAATGTTTCGCGATACAATGAGGCATATTTGAAGAGAGTAACTACAGTAAATAACATGAACATCAACGTGTCCTCGAAACCAAACGCATGGTTTACGTCACGTCCGGTAAAATGGCGCCGCCCACAGTGTTGATGTTATTTCGGTAATTAATCAGTTTAAAATCACTGATAATGTCATCGGATTAAAAAAAAAAAAAGACAGACTGGCAGAGACTGGTCTGTTTTATCGGATGATAATTATTTAAAAATGAGTGTCATGAGCATACCATTCCTTTAAGGTACAAGAGATTAAAGGAGCCCACGGACAACAACTGCTCCAAACGGTGAGTGACGGACATAAGAAAGAGTGTGCACACTGAAGACTCCGTAATACCTCACTGTTACGATCTCAGGCACTTAGAATGTTGGACCCAAATGCAGACAGGGAGACAGAAGTAAAGTATTGCTAAGGTACTTTATTTTTCCATAACAGCAGGCAAGATCAACAAAAATGGTCACTATCACAAAATAGCATAGACCTGACCATGGCAAGAGACAAGACGAACTGACACTGAACACTGGGAGACAGGGGAATTTAAACACAGGGTAACTAGACACAGGTGGGAACAATCAGGGGCGGGGCTGACACTGATGAGCACAGGAGACACACAAGGAGTGACAGGTGAAAACAATCAGGAAATTAGACACACCAGGGAACTAACGACAGACATGAACACACAGGGAAAAGTGACCAGACAATATACAGGGAGGAAAACATGACAAGGAGAACGGAAAAACAACCACACCTAGACATAGACACGTGACATAACATAATAATCCTGACACTCGCTAGGAAGCCGGGCTCCTCCAGACTCATCCCGAGCTGGTTTTAATCTTCTCCTATACTGTATGTTAGCACGGAAAGGATTTGTACCCCCGTGTGTGTGACGATCCCCCTCGGGGGCTCCTAACCTGTGAGGTTTTTTTAGACCGTTTTTAAACCATCATTTAAATCTTTAACCACTGTCTTCCTACATGTTCCTTTTTAACTCGTTGTGTGTCCCTTCCCAATTGCTGTAATTGTTTATCATTTTACTGTGTTTTTATCTCCTTGTTACTTCCTCCAGTCTTCTATTACCCATTTGTATTAATTATTTGCCAGTGCAACTTAATTTGTTTTATTGAAATACTCTCTCTCTGGTTGCCTCTTCCCGTCACCTCCGTGGCTGCCACAATTACATTCCTGTGGATGAGTTGATCGGCTGTGATTTCTTTACAACCCCCCTCCTTTTTTCCCCCTCTCCTCTGGCTCCACAGCGGTATGAACATACCCCTCTCCAACCGCTTTGCATTGCTGGCCCCTTCCCCTGCTAGCGGGAGGAGGGGGAGACGCAAAACTAGCTATCCCCCCACCTGTCCGGTGGGGCCTAGCACGCAGCTAGCTACATCACATCACTTCCCACCAGAACTCCATTTACTCACTAAACAATATTTTAGACTCCTTCAAGTCATCCACCACTCACAAATAATCAACTACACCTTCACCAACAATACTTTTCCACAGGGGATGATGAAAAAGGTTCACGGCTTAACAGCATTCATCAAACCCGCTTCACCCAACAGTATAACATTTGAGAAAGTACAACAGAACAGCAACACCTGGATGCACAATAACATGACAATACTCAGACACCATTATGACCAGGTTATTGCTGTGGAGCTAGCTCACCTCCCTCCCTTTAACAGGTCTGCCTAGTGGGGTCGGGCGAGGTATGCCCGCAGACTCAGGCCCTCCTCCCTATCCACCTTGAGGGACCTCCTAACCAGGGGGCCCCCAACTGAGGAGGGCCCCATGGCACCCTTGTTTGCCTCCTCTGACTTTCCTCCTCTTCTTCCTCCTCTTCATCCACCAGCAGCCAATTTGCCCCTCCACACTCATCACTCTGCTCACCCCCCTCACAATCCTCATCCCTCTTCTCCCTGCTCTCCTCCCACCCCTCCTCCCCATTCTGCTCCAGTTCCTATTTCCTCAACTCACCTTTCTAACCCCTACCCTGCCCCTAATCCTAAACCTAAGGTCTCCCTTCCCTCGCCTAATCCTAATCTCACCCCAGGCCCTAAACCCAACCTCACCCCAAGCCCTAAACCCAACCTCACTCTCCCTCCTGCCTCATCTCCCTCTGACCCTCACCTCCTCCCCCCATTTCCTCACTCCCCACCTGGCCCAAATACTAACCCCCCTTCTAAACTGACTCCTCACCCCTCTTCCTTCCCTACCTCTCTTTCTACTTCCTCAGTTCTCTGTGCGTTGGGGGGGCTTCCTTGGCCCCTGCCTCAGCGCACCCATGGAGGCCGGGTGCGAGTTGAGGTCCATCTGCTCCCTCGGTCCGTGCTCGACCGTCTGGGGGCCGATGGGACTGGGTTCTTGACCTGGCCCCCCGTCTCTCCTTCCTCCCCTCCCTCCGTGCCACCCTCCCCACAGAGAGTAGATACCCCCTTAATACAGACACCTACCTCCCCCTCCCATCTCATTTCCATTTCTTCACCTCCCTCTCCACCCTCCATACAGATACACAGTAATGTCGCTCTCCCCTCAACCCAGTCTCACGGCATTTCGTGTTCACCAACACGATTTTTAATCTATTGATTCGTGTTCCCCAACACGATTTGCCCCTTTTTTTCTTGTTGCACAGCACGATTTGTTTTCGTGTTGCACAGCACGATTTTAAAAGCAATGTATTTCTACTGCTTGCAGCACGTCTTTTTCTCCGGTCGGGTCAAGGAAGACCTGAAGCTGTGTGGTTCATAAAAACATGTTCTTACTCAATATCAAGCCACAGTTATTGCTTTTATTTTAAATCGTATCATTTCGGACTTTCGTTGCCGTCTGTGAGGAAAGGAAATGGGGCTCAGAGCCTCAGAATACTGAAATCTGTATTTTTAAATATTTGTTTCCTTCTAATTTGTTATTCTTTTCAAAATAACACACTGTTATTTACTCACCAATAATACACAATTATCCTTGATTTTATTTATTGGTTTAATTCCATAATCTCGGGCTTTTTTGGCGTCCGTCAGGAACTGAATTTCAAAATAAAAATAACCGGACATAGGCATTACCCAAGATCCTCAGCTATGGTTTTAAGCTCGCTTATTGGATGTTTTAGCCGCAATGCATGCTGGGATTTGGTGTTTATATGATATGAAATCCGGAAAACATTTGTGTACCTTGTGTGCATCTAGTGGTTAAAGCACGTTATTGAATTATTGTGTTTGATTAAAAAAATATTAACAGTACATACTTTCATAGGGGGAAAGTATAAATATAGAAATATAGAATATAAAAAATCAAGAAGATACTATAAAGTGATCTCTACAATAAAACAGTTTAGTGCAGCATGTACAAAGATATTAATAGGAGGAGGTGCAAAACAGAAAAAACGAATTAACCTTTATTTAAACATTAAATAACAGATTAAGGTCTTCTTTTAAATAAGAAAAAACGTTGGGGGTATCTATCTACAGATAAATATTAAGCCTGACAAAGTACTTAACGTCTAATATATTGCTTTCCTGCAATGTTAACTATGTTGAAGCACTTATTTTAACTGATATTATACATATGAATTATACTCTTATGTAGATAGAATAATAAATGTGCAGAATATGACAGTTTAATGGTGGAGGGACACACATATTGATTGATGTCTTGTAATGCACTGTTGAGGAACCTGAGAGACACTTATGACTTTGTTAACAAAATAAAAAACCTCACAGTACCCAGCCACACTCTCATTTTCTCCATAGACATAGTCTCACTGTATACCAACATTGAAACCCCACTTGGCCTCACCACAATTCAGCACTCCTTCAATAAAAACCCAGACCCGACAGCCAAATCATTCAGTTGCTCCACCTCACACTCACCCGCAATGACTTCATGTTCAACAATAACCACTACCTCCAGCTGTGTGGTTGTGCGATGGGCCGGAAATATGCGCCAGCCTACGCGGATATTTACCTGGCCCATTGGGAGGAAACGGCCTTCACTAAACTCCCCCTCAAACCCCTTCTGTACTTCCGGTACTTGGATGACATCTTTGGCCTATGGCATCACACAGAACAGGACTTCCTCACCTTCTCAGACATCCTCAACACACATCACCCTAAAATAAAACTCAAACATCAGTTAAATACAAACACTGTGGAGTTCCTCGACACTGGGGTCTTTTTCCGCAGCTCCAGCGACCACAGCAAGACACTCACCACCAGGGTTTTCTTTAAAGACACAGATCGCCACGCACTCCTCCATAAAACCAGCTATCACCCTGGGCACACGTACAGAGGTCTGATTAAGTCCCAGCTGATCCGCTTCCACAGGATATGCACCCTCGCGGAGGATCTGGAGGAGGCTACCAGAATCCTCTTTAGTGCTCTGAGACCTAGGGGCTACTCGAGGCGCTTCCTTAGAAGCATTAAGGCGGAGGTCAGCCGCACCTTCATAGACAAATATAAAGACATCTCCACCCGGCCGTCCGGCCCTACCCTGGTCCCCCTCATCACAACCTACTCAGGTAGCCTGACCAGCCTTTTAGGCAAACTAAAGGCCAATTTTGAGGGGGCCAGGAGTGGCTGTGACGCGCTGCGGCCGTGCCGGCTGATCTCTGCCTACCGCCGTAATAAAAATCTCCAGGACCTCCTGGTCCATACCAAACTCAATAAAAGCACTAAATCTAGGGAGGCGCCTCAAGTCTCTGAGGTTGGTTTCGTTCGCCTCCCCCACGTTTTCAATCCCTTCTCTCGAGAGGGGAGCAATGTACGGCAGGCCTTGACACCTAACACAAAAAACGCTATTTATGCAATTAGGTGCAAGGCCTGCCAGAGACTTTATGTGGGGGAGATGCGCAATGAGATCAGCCTCAGAATTAAACAACACCAATATAGAATTAGAGACGGGGACGGCACGAGCGTTTTATATAACCATTTTAAACTCCATGGCCTCCAGAACGTGCAGTCCATGGGCCTGGAGAGCAGCAGCGGCTGGAGCACGGGCCAGAGGCGAGCGGCGGAGCGGAGGTGGATCCATCGCCTGGGCACCATTGACCCGGGCGGATTAAACGAAAAATACAATTGATGGATCCGCCTCCCACGACTTAAACATGTTTTATTAACTTTAATAACCTGTGTGATCTCCTCTCCCCCCAGGGTCTCTCCCCTGCAGATGGGTGATTTTAATTCCCTTCTCTGCGGGTATGTCAGCCTGTTTTAATCCGCCCTCCACGTATTTTAGCACTTATATCTATTTATTAATTATCTATAGATCCTCCTCATCTGGACTTTTTTTATTGGTGTGCTACATTTTTATCGCATGTTTTTAGCACTATCTTATCTATTTTAATGGTGTTCATATTTATGTTTTTATTACTTCTTACATGTTTTATCATTTTAAATGTATATATGTGTATGTTTTTATCTGATAATGATCAAAGCCACATGAGGAGGGACGCTTTTATTTGTTTATTTATATTTATTTTAAATTATTTTATTACCTGGAGGCCAGAAAACCACCCGCAGAGAGGAACTCTTCACCTACCTGCTACCCTTTTAAATCAACAGAGCCAAAAAATACCAACCCAGTCTCACAAAAAAACATGTAATAACTACGTTGGTCCGAAACGTAGGACGTAGTATATCTACAAAAACGCCTCTGAAATTGTAAGATGCCTACGTTTTTTTTCACCATTCATTCCAATGGCTGGCGTCTATGTCACGTGATCTTCAAATTTCTCCCTGCAGAAAATAAAACATGGCCGACCTTCGTTTTATTCTCGGTGTAAAATGCCTATTTTAAGGTTAGTTTGGTCATTAAAATGCGTTTTGATGTCATTTCATGCGAGAAATATGAGTTGTTATTTAAGATTATGTGTGCAGTGGGTGTACATGATCTTTAGTTTGCTAGTTATTACGAAGATTACTTCAGGAAATTGTGTCTATTCAACGTTTTCATTGTTACCAAGATGGTTGCTAGGGACGCTGCTATCGATATTATTTCTGTTATGTTGTGTCAAATGGTGTTATCTTTATTGCTACCCCCTTCCCCGTCAATGTATAGTGTTGGTCCACAGTGCAAACGCCTATTAGTTTAACAAAATCAAAGGTACAAGCTAGACTTTTATTTAGCATCTCAAAACACATCGGACCGGCGGAGACAGGAAGTCCGGCTCACTCAAATGTCCGTGCAGAACAATACCCTGGCCTAACCCATAGATCCGTGGGTGAATAATGTCAATCACCACAATAGATACGTTATTTTCCGTTACCAACACCGTTATTAGTGTTGGTCCACTGCTTTTCTCTTTGAAAGTCATCACATAACGGCATTGTAATACACGGTTCGGCTGCATTAAATGTTACATATCTGCTGTAGTTCTCTATTTATAGAGCCTTGATGAGACAAACATGATGAACTGGAAACGTGACATGGATCATAAATATATCAGTAATTAAACAACATCTTACATTTCTTTTCACACAATACGTCTCCTTGCAGTATCAACACTAATTCGGCTGACTTTTATATTTGATCCAATTGGTAGATAGGCTGTATTTACACCATAAAGGTGCACAGCTGATATAAAGGGACACCAGTGGTTAAAGCATGTTATTGAATTTCATTATTTTTATTATTAGACATGAATAGGATCCCTATAAAGTATATTCATTACTCGTTATTCTCTACTAATAGTTAATTAAAGACTGTATATAATGACTATTTTGCACATCCCTTTCAAGATTTTCTAAGGTTTATTGACATATTCACAAATGGTGTAGTTATGCAATGAATGTAAAACTTTGTGTATACCTCCAGGAATGTTAACTATGTTGAAGCACTTATTTTAACTGATATTATACATATGTATTATACTCTTATAAGATGTAGATAGTATAAGAAATGTGCAGAATATGACAATTTAATGGTGGAGGTACACAAATATTGAAAGATGTCTTGTGATGCACTGTTGAGGAACCTGTGACCCAAGTTTTTCATCTCCGGCCTTGTCAGGTATTGAACAATCAATAAATAAAGAACAGAGAATTATTAAATATAAAACACAGAATTTGTGTGATTATACTAAATGATTTACAAATAAACACCACTGCATATGTACAACTATACACATGCTGATGTAACGCAAATGTTTCCAACTTGGGATCAATAAAGTATATCTTATCTTAAGATGATCGATGGCTGCTGCCAGATTTGCAAAATGTGCCTCTGAACCTTGACAAGTGCGTGTTTCAGGCTTATCAATGAACAACAGGAGGGGTCACAGACATAATACCAGCTGTTAAATACAGCTCTTCTGACCTTAGCTGTCGTGTGGGTATATATTAATGCTGCCCATTGGGCACAAGCAATTTTCACCCATTTATTAATTATATTTTTTTAATTTGAGTGTTTCCTATCCCCTAAACCTCCAAAATCAAATCAAATCAAATCAAGTTTTATTTATATAACACATTTATAAACGATTTTTGGTGGAGCCAAAGTGCTGTACATATAATAAAATTAGCCTACAGTAGAGACACTTTACAGCAAATACAACAGCACAGATTGTTCAGAATATCAGTATGAGAAAAACGACACCCTCTGTCCTTAGACCCTCTGTCCTCCAGGGATGTACACAGTTTAATACTGGCAACTTCTTTTTATGGGAAATATTAAAACGTCTTTTAAAACTACAATTCCCAGTAGAGACGTGCCAGCATGTGTAGTTCTGGGGACGGGGTGGGGGAGGGGGGGACGCGGTGGACCCGTTCAAATCCAGTTTTGGACAGTCTGCCGTGGTCCCATCCCATTTCATGGGTATTGTTCTGCACGGACATTTTAGTGAGCCGGACTGCCGGTCTTCGCCTCCCGGGCATGAAGCTGTTTCTATGTGTTTTGAGATGCTAAATAAAAGTCTAGCTAATAACTAATACGTTTGCACTGTGGACCAACACTATACATTGACGGGGAAGGGGGTAGCAATAAAGATAACACCATTTGACACAACATAACAGAAATAATATCGATAGCAGCGTCCCTAGCAACCATCTTGGTAACAATGAAAACGTTGAATAGACACAATTTCCTTCGTAATAACTAGCAAACTAAAGATCATGTACACCCACTGCACACATAATCTTAAATAACAACTCATATTTCTCGCATGAAATGACATCAAAACGCATTTTAATGACCAAACTAACCTTAAAATAGGCATTTTACACCGAGAATAAAACGAAGGTCGGCCATGTTTTTGTTCTTCTCCCAAGGTTTTTGGAATACAACACTTTCCCCATAAATACACAAGTTGCTAAGAGGACTTTTTGGACTATAATGTTATTCTTGAACCCTTGTATACACTAATCTACGCATGTGACAGTGTTGATACGTTCTGGGTATTTCATAATACACTTATTTCCTTATCAATGAGACCCCCCCCCCCCCCCCCCCCCCTCCTGTATTGCTTATCTAGACGCACCAGGCTTCTGAGGAAAAGGGTGGCACCTTTACTCCTTAATCTCCGCAGCAGAAGGGAGCGGCTTCAGAGCGATAACTGCTGCTGCTTCTCAACCTGGGATTTAGTTTGCTCTAGTTTTTGTAAATATCTTTTTTTTCATGTTTCCTGTTGTTTTCCACCAAAGCAAGTGATGCTTAGCATGCACATTGGGTTTGGATTCACAAAGTAGTGATACATACAGCAGTATTCATGTTCTCATAAGGGTTTGAATGCTTTACTCCTGTGTCTTGCTGTAAAGCGACCTTGGGTCCCCTGAAAGGCGCTCTATAAATCTAAGTTATTATTATTATTATTGATTTCAACAATTTAGCTTTTATGATGAAGTACTCTGGGGAGTGGTGTTCACTGTACTCTGGTTAGAGTTCCCATTCTTTAAAGGTGGTCATTTTGGAGAAACCAGCTCAAGTGCGCTAGAATTAGAAAATACACAGCCGAAAGAAATCTGCCCCTTCCCAAGTGTATCTCGAGCCGGTTTCTCAAACGTACCCCACAGATAATGTTAATATCCTTAATCGTCCAGCAATCAGGCTTAACAACACTACTCTTTAATGTATTACCCATGCACAGAAAGACCTACAATGCTGTTTCAAGTACTGGATTCATTTCAGTTTTGGCCCAAAACATATATTTTTGCTATTGTGCACCTGTGTTTTATGTGTGTTCATTATTATCCTTTTGAAAACAGATGATCAAACACTGATGAGAGATGATTTTTCTATTATGATTGGCTGTATCAATCATTGTGATTGAATGTTTCAATCTTATTATGTTGTTCTTAATGTGATTGTTATTGATGTAATTGATGTTGTGTAAGTCCACACTCAAATCTGAAGATTCCCATTGATTTAAGTATTGAACAAAAATATTATTAGACTAAGGTTTTCAGATTATCAAAATTGATAAAAAGAGAAAACTGTTGGGGAAAATGTTCCAAGGCCATCATACTGAATACATATTTACTGTGAATGTGTGCAAAAATGTATGGCATATGGCTGTCTAACAGAAGTTACATTCATTTCTCACTTATTCTGACAATGTACTTAACCCCAAATAAAAGAACCCAATAAAAAGAGTTGTTAAATAATAGTGAAGTCACGTTGTAATAACAATAACTCATCTCTCTCTCGTTTTTGAGCTTTGCTAAAAGCCACTGTGTCAAGTGTCCATCTTGGGTTGCCGTCCGGAGTTGTCCAATATGGCGGACCATCTCGCACATGCGCAGTAGCCTACCGATCGGGCAGGGGGACGGATCGGGTAGTGACAGGAAGGTCCTCGTCCCCCTCTCCCTCCGGTCCACATGAATACAAATGATCCCAATACGTATGATTGTATGAACTATTAAAATATCTTAAATCAATACAGATGTATTTATTATAAACGTTAGTCCTTAACATCTATCTCTGTGTATATCACCATTCAAACATCTTTAAAAGTTGAACAAACTCCACACAGCTCAGTAAAGACTGTGAAATGTTGACTTTATTTGATCATTTCAGTAAAAACTAACGTTCATATTTGACTTTTTGATTATAATACTGATGAACGTTCAGAACAAAGCACTTTGACAACTTACCACATACGTTTTAAAAAGCTTAATAAGCCCCGTAACTTTCATGATATAATTTCTCCCATTATCGTTTGTGTCCGTGAACAAACGTGAGACTGTTGAGTGACGGCAAATGCTGCGGCTGCAATGCATTGTGGGGCAGCATTTTCTCCTCTCCTTTCGGTTAGGGAGGTCCAGTAGTTCCTAAGCTAAAGGAGATTATAAAGGAAGTTTGAAACCTCCTTTCCTTTCATTTGGAGAATTGGAACGGCACTTAACATGGCTGCCAGTGACGTACTTCTGGGTCATTTCACTCCGTTAGGAAGGTTCCTAAGCTAAATGGACTATTGGAATGGGCCCATGGTTTGAGCCAGCCACGGCGGAAGAGTCATGTGAGTGAGTCACGTGACTCTTGGCAGTAATATTTCGCCGTGAGAAGAAAACGTTTATGTAGCCTACTTGTAAAAAAAAGTTGTGTACTTGTAAAAACCTATGCTGAATTTGTCTCTGAAACATGATTTATTAGAAAAATGTTATGTGTTTGTTTGATAGGTACGTTTTTTCTTTGCAAAACTAAATGCATTAGTTTGTAAATGGTGTTTTGTATTTGCAAACCACATTGTGTGTGTTAGTGAATCATGAGGCATTTGTAAAACCTGTTTAGTTTGTTTGTGGGACAGGGGGATACAAACGGAGACTGTCCCCGGAAAACGGGGACGTCTGGTCACCCTATATATATATACGCTAAATATAACTGCTAGCTAACAAAACCAAGTCATCCAGCAGAAATCGGGAGGATTTCAAAACCACCGCGCGCGCGCGGGGGGGGGGGGGGGGGGGGGAGCCGACGGGAGCCGACGGGAGCCGGCTCTCGCCCGCAAACGAGCCGTTTTTTTTTTGCGGAGGGATCTAGATCGGCATGAAGGCACATTATGCAATGTGCACATTATCCCGCTTATTACACGGCCACATTCTCAACAAAGTAACGACATGACTCCCAATATTAATTGAAATGCTTTTATGGATTTAGAAAATTATTTTATTGATTTAAAAAATAGTTTTATGTATTGATTTAAATTGACATGCATCCGCTAAGAAAAGTAGTCCGTTGTTACTGTTTGAACTAACGTAGCAACGGCAGGAAGTGCTTCGATAGCGTTTTTGAGGAGCTTTTTTATTACAGATTTGAAAACATCGCTGCTTGCTTTAAAAGTAGCACAATTCATTATGTCAAACCTTGGAAAGTATCTAGATATCCCTGCCCATGCCAGGCCCTCCCATTTGACATTCCTGCCCTCCCCCAATAAACACGTTTTTTATTATTTATAAAAATAAAAAAATATATATATTTCATTTTTTTAATTATAAATAAACTGTGAACTTTTATGCTACGATGTATGTGATGTCAGAACAACAACAACAAATCGCAGGCTACGTCAAATAAATGCATGTGTCTGTTGTGATTTGTGACCAATCACAGCGTCACACTCTGCCGCCTATTCTGGATTTGTTTATTGTGCATTCTGTAGACTCCCATTTCTGTTTGAATTAGAAAATGGACATCACAAATTGGCTCAAAAGGTCTAAGGATTTATTAAAACGAAATAGCGATGAAAGAACTGCAGCCGATGGTGCTGCTGGCGACCCTGCACCTGCCGTTGCAGCAGCACGCCTTAATGTCACAAGCTTGACCTCGGCAAACCCCGGGGCTGAGTTAGCGATGATCTTGGGGTTAATAAACCCAAGCAGGTGAAGCTGGATCGTTATCCAGGGAGATTGTTTTCAGGAAAGAAGCGCACTTGTGCCGCTGCATGGAACACAACAGACCATGGATTGAATATTCGTTAAAAGCAGACGCAGCCTTTTGTTTCCCCTGTAGACACTTTAAAGTGAATACGTCTTCATCTGATGCGGCTTTTACTGTCAAAGGTTTTTGCGACTGGAAACACGCATTACAGACTGATAAAGGACTGCTAGGCATGCCGCATCAAAAGAACACATTTCATGTGAGAGTTTGGAGAGAGAGAGAGAGAGAGAGAGAGAGAGAGAGAAGAGAAGAGAGAGAGAGAGAGAGAGAGGAGAGAGAGAGAGAGAGGAGAGAGAGAGAGAGAGAGAGAGAGAGAGAGAGAGGAGAGAAGAGAGAGAGAGAGAGAGAGAGAGAGAGAGAGCAAAACAAATAAGGAAATTAGAACTTTGGTGCAGATCAGCTGCACGGAGCCGTTATTACGTGTCAGCTGTCGTTGATATTATAGCTGTTTTAGCTGTCAACCAACTCCCTCTCAGAGGTGACTCGATGCACTCCACAGCATGTCCGAGTGCAGTGAACATAAACCATGCCCAAGGCGGGCTAAACAGTTCATCGTCTCCATCTCTACTATTTTTCTCCGAGTGCAGCGATGAGGAAGCTGCCATCCGTAACCAGTGTGCCTTGCTCGTGATTTACCAGTGTCTGTGCTGCCACGCACACAATTTTTCAAAGTGGTTGCTATGTTGCCCTTTATTTGTGTATGTTTGCGATAAGTGTGCGTCTTTACGCGATGCTGTTGGCCTTGCTGTTTGATATATATTGTGCCGCAGGCCCGCAGCACGTGACGGTTTTGTGTGCCCTCCCATGAAAATCATATGCCCTCCCTTTAGATTTATTCTGGCGCCGGGTCTGTCCCTGCCCTAATGCCAAAGGAACTGCACACTGAATATGTGTCCCCGTTTGATGTCTATGTCTGGACCGCTGTGTAAAAAGGAGGGTTTCTGCCCCATTACTTCTCTTCTTACTTCTATAAGAATAAAACACGGAGGACGGAGATCTCTTTTTCTCCCCCTCTTCTGACAGCCCAGCAGCTGATCTCAAAGCACGCTCCCCTTTCCTGCAGGGGGGCGTGGTCAGCTGCAGCTCACAGAATCAGCCCCCTGCAAAAACAGCGTTGGAAAGAGCAAATAGAGCAAAATGAGGCATGGCTAAAATGCAGGATATTTTTGGTATTTTGAAAGAAAAACTTTATTTATATACTTTATATAGGTCGATACAGTAGCCCCTTTTTTATAAATAGTTTTTATAGGTGTCTGTTTTGTGTAGCGTGGTTCCAGTGGCGGCCGGCCCATAGGGGCGCTAGGGGCGCTGCCCCACCTCTTCCCACATACAACAAAACATATTTTAAAAAATGTTAAATTTAAAAAAAAATATTTAAAAAATATATATATTTTATTTTTTTATTTTTAATGAACAAGGTAAATATCATACAATTGGTATCAGTAAAATGTATAATCTACAATAAAATATCGTTTAAAATGGTGTTACGATGTCTAAAGTACTGATAAGTCACATGTTTCCTGCCTGGCCCGTGGCATTAGTTTATCATTACCGGGCGGAGCCCCCGAGACAAACAGCAGCAACCAGCACGTTGCAAAAGTCTCAATAGTAAACTGTGCCGGCGAAACATAATTTCAGCCAATCAGCGCTGTCAAATATTTTGGTCACGAGGGCGCTCACGTTGCTTACGTGCGTTGAAGTGAGTTGTTTTTTTAGACTCGTGAGTGACCAAGGTGACGCAAGTATTTAGAATGGTGTGCAGGGGGGAGTCGCCGGACCTCGGTCCGCACCCAATTCCGTGCAAGAGCTACTCTCCAATCCTTTCCAAAGGAGAAGTTTGGGAGATAAATTGATACTTAAAGACCTTGGACCGGACCAACCCGATTTGTATATATCACAGCAAGCTCGTGAAAAAGACAAAACGTATCAACGAGGCTAGCTGGATGCAAACAGGTAAATGCTGTCTTTTGTTTCCCATGCTTGCTCTTCAAACAGCCGGGGACAGATACGATCTGTTCAGAAACTAGACAAAAGTTAAACAAGTACAAACCACAGACTGTCTGTGTCATGGAGAATACAGTCGCTGGTGCATTTATATCTGTAGGCCGTTGTTGTGAGTGTGGACGGTCGGATATAACGTTAGCTTAGCCAAGCTCCATTCAGAAAACAAGCATTCTAAAAGGTGTTTCTCTGCCGTCTGTCTTCAGACTTGTCAAAGCATTAATTCATGGTTTTTACTAACCGGTATCAGTATGTTGTTACGTCGGCATCATTTAGAAACGTGTATTACAATTAAATCACGGTAAAAATATGTTCATTTTGTTGTAGTTGTAGCTCCGAGTAAACACAGCTGGCAGCCGCGGTGAAACTCGAGCGACTAGAGCGATGCGATAGGAGCGTTTAGAGCGAAGCGAATATTCGCATCGCGTCCGGTCTGAACGCAGCATTAAAGCGAGCTCCGCGCTGCACTGGAAACGCGCCATTACATCACCAGAAGTCCTCATTTAAGGGGTCATTTCTCCCAAAACAAAATTGTTTACTCACTATATCAACAGCCCCACCAACAATATTTTCCACCAGCCGCCACTGCGTGGTTCTACAAGCAAGTCAATGCATTCATTGGGTGGTATCAAAGAGTTACACGGGTCTGTAAATGCAATGAAAACAATTGGCCACAGCAAATCATTTATATTAAACATGTCATTTTTACTTTTGAATACTTCAGTACAAAAGATGTATTGAATAATTTGTGTACACATATAAATCATTAGTCAAAACAGGGCTACATTTGATTTAATTAAAAGTTATAATATGTGGTAAACTGAAGAGCCGTTTGGGAGCCGAAAGAGCCGGCTCTTCTTGGTGAGCCGAGCCAAATGATCCGGCTCACCAAGAAGAGCCGGAATTCCCATCACTATTGTGCGCGCTAAAGAGACGCGCTACCATGGAAACCAAACAATGGTGTAGCTGTAAAGTCTGAGTGGAAACAGTCGTGAGTAAATCAGATTTTGTCAGAAATCGGGAGAAATATGACCCCGGGAGGAAACCGGGAGAGGGCAATGAAATCGGGAGTCTCCCGCGAAAATCGGGAGGGTTGGCAAGTATGACTTGACACAAATGTTTTCTAAGCTAAACAACGGCTAAGCTAAACTGTTAGCATGTTCATTTCATTTCAAACCTTTATTTATACAGATAAATCCCATTGAGATCATTGATCTCTTTTTCTAGGGAGACCTGCTCAAGTAGTTCCACATGAAACATAAATAGAACAACACATTTGAATTGTTTAAGATGCTAAATATCTGTTAGCTAACAAACTGTTTCAACTGCTGTTTAACTGCTTAGCTCAGTGGTTCTCAAACCTTTTCTGTCATTCCCCGCTTTGAACAGGTGGGCCTTTTCAAGCCCCACCTGTTCCTCATCGCTCCAATGAAATGGTAGGCCAAGCTTAAAATGGTCAAATGTATCGTTCTATAACAGGGGGTCTCCAACCTTTTTTAGGGTGAGGGCTACTTTCAAAAAATAAAACATGTTGTGAGCTACTTTTACTCCTCTTTTTTGTTTTTTTTGCATTGTATATATTTAGCACATTTTAACATTATTATATGTTACCTTTAACCTGTGAGTGCTGTTTGGGTCTGTGGGACCCGTTTTCAGTGTTTACTAAAATAAAATGTAGCAATTTCATTATTTTAAACTGCTTTATCATGTGGACGTCACATCCTCTAGGGCAGGGGTGGCCAACCAGTCAGAGGTTAAGAGCCACATTTTTTCTATGTTACTGCAAAGAGCCACATCAAACACACAGTCACTGATAACGCTTGTTTCAGTTTTTTGTTTTCTGGAGACAAGATTTCAACCACGTCACTGATGCATCTTTGTGGCATTGGGATATATATTTTTTAAATCCTCTGGAGCAGAGAGAGGAGCTGTGGATTATTGTTATTGATTATTGCATCAGTGTTTCTTAGGGTCAAAAACACTAAACTCACAACTTAAAATGAAAGCGTTTAGTTTATTTAATAAAAGAGCACATGTTCAATGTGAAAAGTGACAGTAGTTATAGATTATTTGCAATTTGGTGCTATATATATATTTAAAAAATATATATTATATATATTTTTGAAACACCTTGAATTTCAGGGGGGGGGCGCGGGGCTCCGTTGGCGGGGCGCAGCGCCCCTCCAACACAATGGTAGGGGAAACACTGGATAGTGTTTAATCAACGATAGGTTTTCCCCCCCTCAAAGGTGATTGGTTCACTGCATCGCAGGTATTATTGTGATTGGCTCTTGGGTCACATCAAAATTAGACGCGCTGTCATCCTCTCATACTGACACCTGACACCACACATACACACGTAGGGAGAGCCGGGACGAAAGTAACACGGGACGAAAGTAACGGAGCGATTTTATCCGAGCCCAAACAACTTTGACCGGACAAATTACGTCAGAATTATCAGCATTCAATACTTAACAGACCTACTAAATATCAGGTTTAACTGTCAGGAGTAGCTAGTGTTGTCACGGTACCAACATTTTGGTTTCGATACCAAGTCAAGAATTGCGATTCCGATTATTTTTTGATACTTTTCTTAAAAAAAGGGAAACAGTCTTAAATGTAATTATTGTGCTTTATTTCACACCAGAACCATAACCATAACATAACCTTTTAAACAATGAGAACAATAAATAAAATAAATGACAAGAATTCGTATTAAATAAAATTAATACATGTCTTCCAGACAGGCCTCGTGGTGTCCGTAGGCTTGCCCTCACTGTCAGAGATATCGCTCAAATACTTCCAAATTTCGCTTCTGGCGTCTTTTTGTCAACAAGCCGAGGCGCAGCGGCAGCTGCACTCCCACTTGCAGCCATGCTTCTCGTTTTCTCACATGCTCTGGCAGCTAGCGCGTGCACGAGAGAGGGGAGGCACTTAGAGCGTGCTTGAGAGGGGCGGGACTTAGAGCGTGCTTGAGAGGGGAGGGACTTAGAGCGTGCTTGAGAGGGAGGGACTGCAGGCAAGGCTGCAGTGCAGGGAGTGGAAGCAGAGCGCTGAACACACACGGCTCTTATTAAAACGGCGCTTTCTCACCGGAGTACTTTCCCCCGTCATTCTTAAAGTACCGATACTAATGAAACGGCGGAATCGTAACGTTTTTAACGGCAGGGTATCGCGGTACCTTTCAAGTATCGGTACACCCGTGCAACACTAGTCAGGAGTCAATGTCTCTCCCCCCAAACTCACACATATACAATTCGATATGAACTGAAGAGCCGCATGAAACTAGGCAAAGAGCCGCATGCGGCTCGAGAGCCGCGGGTTGGCCACCCCTGCTCTAGGGGGTCCTCGCCTCCTCTATGGGGGTCCTCACCTCCTCTATGGGGGTCCTCACCTCCTCTAGGGGGGTCCTCACCTCCTCTAGGAGGTCCTCGCCTCCTCTATGGGGGTCCTCACCTCCTCTAGGGGGGTCCTCACCTCCTCTAGGAGGTCCTCACCTCCTCTATGGGGGGTCCTCACCTCCTCTAGGGGGGGTCCTCACCTCCTTTAGGAGGTCCTCGCCTCCTCTATGGGGGTCCTCACCTCCTCTAGGGGGGTCCTCACCTCCTCTAGGGGGGGTCCTCACCTCCTCTAGGAGGTCCTCACCTCCTCTATGGGGGTCCTCACCTCCTCTAGGGGGGTCCTCACCTCCTCTAGGAGGTCCTCGCCTCCTCTATGGGGGTCCTCCGCCTCCTCTAGGGGGGTCCTCCCCTCCTCTATGGGGGTCCTCACCTCCTCTAGGGGGGTCCTCACCTCCTCTAGGAGGTCCTCACCTCCTCTAGGGGGGTCCTCACCTCCTCTAGGAGGTCCTCACCTCCTCTATGGGGGGTCCTCACCTCCTCTAGGGGGGTCCTCACCTCCTCTAGGAGGTCCTCGCCTCCTCTAGGGGGGTCCTCACCTCCTCTAGGGGGGTCCTCCCCTCCTCTAGGAGGTCCTCGCCTCCTCTATGGGGGTCCTCACCTCCTCTATGGGGGTCCTCACCTCCTCTAGGAGGTCCTCACCTCCTCTAGGGGGGTCCTCACCTCCTCTAGGGGGGTCCTCACCTCCTCTATGGGGGTCCTCGCCTCCTCTATGGGGGTCCTCACCTCCTGGCCTCGCTCCTCTATGGGGGGTTCCTCACCTCCTCTAGGAGGGTCCTCAGCCTCCTCTATGGGGGTCCTCACCTCCTCTAGGGGGTCCTCACCTCCTCTAGGAGGTCCTCACCTCCTCTATGGGGGTCCTCACCTCCTCTAGGGGGGTCCTCACCTCCTCTATGGGGTCCTCACCTCCTCTATGGAGGTCCTCACACCTCCTCTATGGGGGTTCCTCACCTCCTCTAGGGGGTCCTCACCTCCTCTAGGGGGGTCCTCACCTCCTCTAGGAGGTCCTCACCCTCTCTATGGGGGTCCTCACCTCCTCTATGGGGGTCCTCACCTCCTCTAGGAGGTCCTCGCCTCCTCTATGGGGGTCCTCACCTCCTCTAGGGGGGTCCTCACCTCCTCTAGGAGGTCCCTTGCCTCCTCTATGGGGGTCCTCACCTCCTCTAGGGGGGTCCTCACCTCCTCTATGGAGGTCCTTGCCTCCTCTATGGGGGTCCTCACCTCCTCTAGGGGGGTCCTCACCTCCTCTAGGAGGTCCTTGCCTCCTCTATTGGGGGTCCTCACCTCCTCTATGGGGGTCCTCACCTCCTCTAGGAGGTCCTCGCCTCCTCTATGGGGGTCCTCACCTCCTCTAGGGGGGTCCTCACCTCCTCTAGGAGGTCCTACCTCCCTCTATGGGGGTCCTCACCTCCTCTAGGGGGTCCTCACCTCCTCTAGGGGGGTCCTCACCTCCTCTAGGAGGTCCTCACCTCCTCTATGGGGGTCCCTCACCTCCTCTAGGGGGGTCCTCACCTCCTCTAGGAGGTCCTCGCCTCCTCTATGGGGTCCTCACCTCCTCTAGGGGGGTCCTCACCTCCTCTAGGAGGTCCTTGCCTCCTCTATGGGGGTCCTCACCTCCTCTAGGGGAAGGAAGATTTTTTTTAAATGTTGAAGTTACATGCATCAATCTGGTGCGATTATGAAACATCATAATCAAAATAAAACGATTTTATTTATTTTTTAAATAGGTTTTTCAGTTGAATTATAATTAAAGTTCAGGGTAATCAACTGTTAAAAACATACTTTTCAAATTATTTTCTTCAATAAATTGATGTTTTCAAAGTAAATGGTTGATCGTTTTTAATTAATCGTGATATCAATTATTGACCCCAATAATCGAGATTATGATTTTTGCCATAATCGAGCAGCCCTACTTTGAGCCAAACATGAATTTATGGATACAGCTCTCAACACTCAGATGAAAGGGAGCTGTATACTTTTCAATAATCCAAACATCTTTAGAATATGATCACAACAAATCATTTAAACTTGCTTCTTCTTATGTTACCTAGTTAGCATTCTTTCTTTTTATTTATGCATATTTGACTAATCCCTCCCCTTTTAAACTTTGTACTGTCCTATAGTACACATTGGAATGATTTCTTACTTTTATTTTTTACAACTTTATTAAATAGATAAAGGTTTGCTCTCTCTC